>NC_091472.1:168966232-169193486 GCF_036971445.1 Narcine bancroftii | reverse complement strand
TCTGCCTTGAGTTTATCTGGTCAATTAACATTGTGCATTGTAGTTTACTAGAAGTTGCTATAAATGATACATAGACTAACTGAGGCAAATTTCTTCACCTGAAGGAATATATATAGTAGGAACAACGAGCACTGCAGGAATGGGAAAACATGGCTATAATTACACCATAGGTGCTGGAAACCTAATGGATTACCTAGTGCTATCAGATAAATTGATACCCTCATCATTGTTTGCCTTTACCATTTGTACCATGCTATTTTAAAAAATTTATTTAAAGATACATCATGGTTACAGGTCCATGGGCCTGTGCTGCCCACAAATAAACCAATAAACCCCTTATGTTTTTGGAGGATGGGAGGAAACCAGAGTACAAGGAGGAAACCCACACAGACACAGGAAGAACATATAAACTCCTTAGAGTTAGTGCTGGATTCAAAACCCAGTCCCTGGCGCTGTAATAGTGTTGCACGAACTCTGCTGCCCTAGTTTGACATTCACCAGGAAAGAGAATGTGACTCTTGTTCAATGCCTTAAATTTGGAATAATCCACATATTTTTACACCTTAGGTGTTTAATGCTTCATCCTAAGATGGTTAGGGTGGGAAGCTTCTGTGTTGGTTATTACTGTTGCATTAGGTTTAATTCACACATGGAATAGATGTGACTAGCCATGAAAATCATGACTCACCATGGCAAAAAGATAAAACATAGCTTTCAAGAAATGAAAACCAAGGCTGAGACATTGAAAGCATGCTAAAGAACATGAAGAAATGCAAATGTGATTTAAATTTATTTGTCACATTACATCTAGTACAGTCAGAAGGTTCTTCTGTGAGCAGTCTAACAGGTCAACTCTAACATACATACAGACGTATGAAGGTCAAGGGCAAGAGCACAGTTATAGAGTACATTTTCAATATTAAAAAAATCAATTAGTACAAAGCTGGAACATCATGAAAGGACTGATGTGGGGTACATACAGGAGCCTGATGGCTGCAGGGACAGAATTGTCTTTGAGCCTGTTGGTGCACAATTTCATACTTGAGCCTTCTTCCCAAGAAGAGGAAGGAGAAGTGAGTGTGTCCACGGTGTGATGGGTCCTTCAGTATGTTGACTGCCTTTACTAGGCAGCAGGAGATGTAGATGGAGTTGATGGAGGGGAGGAGAGAGAAGTTTGTGCAATGCTCTGAGCTACATTCACCATCTCCTGCCATGACTTCTGGTCTTGAGCAGAGCAGTTCCCATGCCATACTGTGATGCATCCAGCAAGGATGTTTTTGATGGTTCACCTGTAGAAATTGTTGAGGGATGGGGAGGACATGCCAAACTTCCCAGAAAGTAGGGACTTTGATCGGTTTCCTTAACTTTAACAGCGGCGTGGGTGGGTTCAGGCCATTGGAAATGCTTTCTCCCCAGAACCTGAAGATGTCTACTCTCTCCACTTCAGTGCCAGGTCTTTACTCCCTCTCTCAAAGCCTATGGTGATCTTCTTTGTCTTACTGACCCCGAGGTGGTTATCTTGGCATCATGTGACTAATTTTACAATCTCCTTCCTGTATTCCATGTCATCATTATTTGAAACCCAGCCTATGAGTGTAAAATGTAATGCAGGTACACTCCTGAGTACAGTGGCTGAGTAAAAAACTTGGGAAAGATATTAAAGAGGAATATCTGAGTGGATAGTAAATTACCAACACAAAAAAGATGTGAGATACAAAAGAAAGATGATTGCGGAAGCTGCTCTTCACTGGGTGGAACTGTGCAGTTAAAGCTGACACAAGCACAGCTCTAACATGTGAAGAAAGCTGAAAGATTTGCAAAGAGAATGGATGTTGACAACTTTAGCTCCAACAACAGTGGTTTTGTGATGTTAATTGCAACGCAGTGGGGAAAGTGCATCTGGAGACCCTTCAAATCTGGACGATTGGCACATTATATTCAAGCACTTACTCAAAAATGTAATCCCACTGATGTTTTACAGCAGATAAAACTGCCTACATCTACTACTGCAAAGCAGATGAAATTTAACTTAGCAATCAAAAGACTTAGTGGAACCTCTCATTTCTACACAGGTTTGTACTGAAAACATACTCAATAGCAGCTCCATACAGCCAAGATGTCAAACAGGTGCCAGTCATCTAAACAGCAAACTAAATGACCCTAACTCCTTGATAGATTCAATAACATGTAGTTACAGAAAAGAAGGATCATATATTCATCACTTTTCTTTATTAAAATGAAGGCTATTGGGGGGCATGGCAAGATGGCGTAGGGAGCGGACGTGCCTTCCCGGTCTCCCCCAGGCAGTTATATAAATACCCGTTTTAAGAATATTTCTTTTCTGTTAAAAGTATTTGTTTTGTTTATCAATTGTTTTTAGTTTAAAATGGGAACAAAGATTAAGGAAAATAGAGTTCAAATACAGAACAAAACTACACTCTCCGACTTTGGAAGAAACTCGGCCTACTTGCCCAGACAGAACCACGGAGTCAAGGCTGGAATTTTCTTAAGAATGGAGCTCATTAATTAGACTGTCGGATAAGGTGGCCTTGGACACCCCTCTGAAAGATGTTTAAAATGGCAACAAAGATTAAGGAAAATAGAGTTCAAATACAGAACAAAACTACACTCTCCAACTTTGGAAGAAACTCGGCCTACTTGCCCAGATGGCATAGGGAGCGGACGTGCCTTCCCGGTCTCCCCCAGGCAGTTATATAAATACCCGTTTTAAGAATATTTCTTTTCTGTTAAAAGTATTTGTTTTGTTTATCAATTGTTTTTAGTTTAAAATGGCAACAAAGATTAAGGAAAATAGAGTTCAAATACAGAACAAAACTACACTCTCCGACTTTGGAAGAAACTCGGCCTACTTGCCCAGACAGAACCACGGAGTCAAGGCTGGAATTTTCTTAAGAACGGAGCTCATTAATTGGACTGTCGGATAAGCTGGTCTTGGACACCCCTCTGAAAGATGGTGATGAATATTGATTTGAAATGTTTTATGAAGATAAATTGCAGTAATTGGCATTGGTTGCCCGTGAGTTTTAAAAATCCAGATAACATTAAAGTTTATTAGTGATTTTTTTTGGATGGAATATCGGAAGGATGAATTTATTATCTATAAATACAGAACAAAATTACATTTTTTGACTTTGGAAGAAATTTGACCTATTTGCCCAGACAGAGCCAGAGTTGGTGCTGGAATTTTCTCAAGAACAGAACTTATTAAAGTTGATTTCGGACTCCTTTTTGAAAGATGGCGACGAATGTTGATTTAAAATATTTGAAATATTTTCTGAAGATAAATATATATATGGAACTCCTTGACCTGCAATAAGGTTTATCAGTGATTTTTTTTTTGGATGGAATATTGGAAGAGTGAATTTATTATCTGTGAGTATGCATACATTGCAAACAGATTTTAATAGTTTTGAAAAGGTTTTTTTTTAAACTAAACAACAAGATCAGTTTAATATTGAGAAAATTGGAAAAAAAACAGAAACTTTATTATTAAATTTGGAAATTCAGTAGAAAGAAACTATGAACAAGATTGATGATTTATAAAATTAAAGTCGAAGGAGCAATGTCCAAGAAGAGTTAAAAATTTTGAATAAGTTTTTCTTGAAAATAAACAATAATTTCAACTTAACATTGAGAAGATTGACAAAGTGGAAATTTTGGTATTAAATTGGGAAACACAGAAGAAAGAACTTATGAATAACATTGATGCTTTAGAAGATCAAGACCGAAGGAATTATGTTCAAGAAAATTTTAAAAGATTTGAAAAAAACTTTTTTTGAAAGTAAGCTACAAATTCAACCTGAGACTAAGAAGAATGGAAGATTCAGAGGTGTTTTAATTCAGTGGATGAAATTCAGGAAGACTTGAAAAAAAAAAATTTTAAAAAACTTTTATTGATTGTAAACAATGTTTAACTCAGTGTTGGGAGGGTGGAAAGGGTGCAAAATTTAATATCAAGTTTGGATTTTCAAAAAAAAGAGTTTATGAATAAGATTGGTTAAATTGATGGACCGGGGTTTTATGGATATAAGAAATGATGATTTTTCGGTTTATACATGTATTTTGTCTGCCTGGGGGGGGAGGGGGTGGTACTTCTGCTCCCGAAAGTCATATGCCACTTGTGGTTTATACCACACCCATTTGGGTTTTTGGGAATTAACCACCACAAGGTGGTTTCCTAAGGGGTTAGGGGAGGTGAGGGGGGGTGAAAATTTGAAAATTATTTAGTATCTATTATGTAATATTATACTAAGTCAATTTGAAATGAATGTATGGAGATACTATAAATAAATTTCAAAAAAAAATGAAGGCTATTCAACCCATTTAAGTCTATGTCAGATATCGAAGCATTCCTATTGATCCCATTACCCAACTTATTTCCCAATAATCTATTCTATCATAATCCCCATTGACCACTTGTTTCTTTTGAATATTTTATTTTTCATATTCCATCAATAAACAAGGAGATAACATCACTGACTGTTACAGAATATATCAATATCTCTCAGCAATCTACATACATGTGGGTTTCTCCCCCTCCCATTCCCACCCACCCCTTCCAAAAAAAGGGAAAGACAGAGAAAACTAAAAGAAAGGAAAAAAAACAGAGAGAGAAAGAAAGAGAGGCTGGATGTGATGTCAGCATTTCCAGTAAGTGTCCATAGAGGCTGTGGAGCCACCCCCTTATATAATTACTTTCATTACTTTCATCTATTGGTAGATCTCTCCAAGTCTTTTTTATTGGGGCGTGGCTACAGCTGTGCTACTGTCTACATCAGATATGGCTGCCATATTTTAACAAAGGGGCTGTGTTGGTTTCTAAGATTATACGTGATTTTTTTTTCCCATGGGAATACATCTCTGCATCTCGGTAATCCATTTATTGATAAGAAGAGGGGAGTCAGATTTCCAGCTCATAGTTAGGCATTTTTTTGCTGTGGACAAAGCATAAATACAAATTGAATTTGGAATTTGGTTAATTTATAGCTTATGTCCACAAGGTTCCCCAGCAGATACAACGCTGGATCCAGCAGACCACTGACCACTTGTTGTTCCACCAGCCACCTGTGCTTGGGGTAAGTTACAATTGCTAGTGAATGTATAACCAGAGGATGTTGATGTAAACCAGAACACCCGTGGGGGAACTCAGATGGTTGAAGGAAATAAAGTAAGCTCCGCACAGACAGTATCAGAGGTCAGAATCAAACCTAGGTTGCTGGAACAGGGGACGCCTGCATCACCTTCGATCTCACTGTGCTGTCTAATACTCAAGCATAATTATTCTATCCATCCTTCTGTCCAAGGGACAAACAGTACACATTGGTGTTCGTCCCATCCATTTCAACTTCTACGGCACAATCAATGGGCCAAGATGTATGTAAAAATGTGTGATATTTTCACAGCATGATACTTAACTAAAAGAAAGTTGTCAGCCTGGAATCCAGCAAAGTTTCAGTGCACTTTTGCTTCTAGCAATTAATATCTCGAAGGCGGTGCTGCAGTATTCAGTAAGAGAGACTCTTTGCATGATCATTTTCAACAGGCTGCTCATGCAAGTGAAGAAATTATCAAGTTACTGGACGAGTTTCCCAGTCATAGAGAAAGAACAATTGGCAAGAATTAAGCAATATTTTACTGTGGCTACCTGTGTCTTGTGTTTTGAAATGTTTGGTCTTGTAATATTTGCTTTGTGTTGTACGATGAAGGAGGGAATGGGCCAACTAATGCAGTAATCGGTGATGCACACAGACAACATTGCCCTCGAACTAAAAAAAGATGGTTTTGTATGCCAGGTAAACAGATGGCACTGTGTTAGGTCTTGAAAGCATTTCTTGCATGTAACCTATTAGCCTTTTGTTAAAATCTTTGAGTGTGCACTTGCAGTGAGCACCATTTGTAGTGGCAGCCAAGGGGCGGACTTCATGCTCGAATCAGCCCCGTGATTCCAGCTGACCGTGGGTTCCGGGAGTCCGCGCCAAGATGGTGCTGGACCCCCTTCATCTCAGGGATGAAGTCAGCAGACTGGGAAATGCGTCGGGACGTCACTTCCAGTTTCGGGATGGCCAAAACAGAAGTGACATAAAAGTTGCCTGTAAAACTGATTAAAGCAGTTTTTTGCTGACCACAACTTGGGTCAGACACTTTGCTTGTAGCACTCTCCTAAGGGCACCACACCACTCACATATTCCAAGACACCTTCCTCTATCCTCATGCATGCCCTGGGTAATGCTATATTTACTGAATAAAAGGTGGCAGGGGGTAAACGTTCCCTGAGAAACTAATCATGGCAATACTAATGTACAACGGTTTAACATTCAGTTATGCAATATGAGACTATTCATTGAAAGCATGAACTCTCCGCAACTCACTGAACACCGAGAATGTGGGTACATTCCCTGGATGTCCTCTTGATCTCATTTGCCAAATGCTAACACTGCCATCCTCCCCTTTCATGTGGATTTCATGATTAGCTGAGATTGAAATTGCTATTTCATGAAAATGCCAATTGGTAATATTTAGCTAGTACCCAGTGTACCGCTTTTGAAAAGATTAGTTCAAATTCTCAATGGAAAAATAGATGACAAAAGCTGACTGTATAAACCAGAAAACAAAAACTGCAGTCTAAAATGAAAACAGAAAATACTGGCATACACTTCAGGTCACACATCTTTTGTGGAGAATGTAACAAAGCAACCTGAAATGTTGATCTATTTTGCTTTCTGTAAATGCTTCCTGACCTGCTGAGTATCTCCAGCAATATTCCATGTTTAGAAGTGAACAGACATTTTGTTAAAGTCAAGTAAATCTGCAGTGAGCAATACGTTACATTTGTTGATAGCAGCTGTTAATTAAATGTATTTCACTCTTACTTTGAACTTAACCACAAATTGATACCGATCTTCAGACACAAGCTCGAGTTTCAAGATTCTTTAATTGTCATGGGAGAAAACAGATGTGAAATTACAGAAAACTGCATTTAGTCTGCCGTAAGGCAGGCGAAGATTCGCCATCATCAGATATTGCCTGACGCCTCTTACAGACAGAGAAGGAAAAGCAAAAGAGTGTTCTTGCAGAGTCACTGAGTGCTTGTGAATTCACCTCCAATGTTCCCTAAGCCTCCACAGCCACACAGATATCACTCTAAACCACCATCAACCAGATACCTCCAACATGATCAGGGAGCCTTCAGCACCCAAGGACCTTCGGGAACCCTTCATGCCCTTGGCACCATCTCTCATCGCAGTTCCAATACCTGGTACACCTTCAGCCAGCTTTGATCTCATCTCCAGCAGTCTGCAGCCTGGTGTAAGTCCTTTAACCCCAAGTCACCAGCAGCCAGCAGTCTGCTTGGATACTTCGCCTCGAGTCACCAACAGCCCACCGCCTGTGTGTTCTTCAGCTGCAGATCCCTTCACTGGTCCACTGCCATGGTCACCATCCTGTAGGGTAATTTCCTCTGCTTCTCATTCACAAATGGTGGTGGTGGTGGGGGGGGGAGCGGGGGAGTATTCTACTTGGTACTGTTGCCCTGCACCAGTCCTCTGCTTCGCTGGAGTGTGCAACACCTCAAGATCACTGCTAACAAAGGCACCACCATCTTGGGCCCAGACCCCACAGTCGCAAGATTTTAAAATAAAGCATTGGCTCCTTTAACAGATGTTCAAAGCCTGTACAGGGTCATTGGTAGCTGGACTGGGTGGTAGAACCCTGTAGAGGAGCACTGCGTCTCCACTCCCTGCTCTCCATGGCTCAAGATCACAAGATATAGGAGCATAAGTAGGTCCCTTGAGCCTGCTTTGCCATTGTAATCATGAACTGATCCATCCACCCACTTCGTCCCACTCCCTGGCTTTCTCCCTATAAACCTTGATACTCTGAGTAATGAAATACTGTTAATCTCTGTTTTAAATATACCCAATGACCTCGTTTCCACAACTGCCTATGGCAACAAGTTCTACAGACTCACGATCTTTTGACTAAAGACAATTTTACGCATCTCAGTTTTAAATTAAAAATTTTAATTTAGGCATACAGCACACAGGCCATTTTGGCCCACAAGTCCATGCTGCCCAATTAACCTATACCCCTGGTATGTTTCAATTGGTTGAAGGAAACTGGAGACCCCGGAGAAAACCCATGCAGACACAGGGAGAATGCACAAACTCCTTACCGACAGCAAGGGTTTTTTTTCCCACTGTAAAGGCATTGTGCTGCTATGCCAACCATAATACCCCTTTATCCTGAAGTTGTGCCCTCTTGTCCAAGAATCCCATACCATGGGAAATATCCTTGCCACATCTACTCTGTCCAAGGTTTTCAGCATTCAAAATGTTACTATAAGGTCTTTCCTCATCCTTCCGTACTCTAACGAGTACAGTCCAAGAATCCACAATTGTTCCCTATATACTAACCCTTTCATTCTGGTATCATTCTAGTAAATCTTTCCTGAACCTTCTCCAATGCTGGCACATCTTTTCTCAAATACGGTGCCCAAAATTGGACACAGTGCTCCAAGTGATGTCTCACCAGTACATTCTTGCACTTGCACACTATTCCTCCAGAAATTAATGCCGGCATTGCATTTGCCTTCTTCACCACAACCTCAACCTGGAGATTAACCATTAGGGCGTCCTCCATGAAGGCTCCCAAATCCCTTTGTACCTCTGAATTTTGAATTTTTTCCCCATCTCGTCTATTTCTTCTGTCAAAACGCATGACTGTACACGTTTCAACGTTATATTTCACCTGCCACCTCTTTGCCCATTCTCCAAATCTATCCACATGTCTCTGCTGCCTTTTGGTATCCTCAACAGCACCTGCCCTACCACCCATCTGCAAATTTAGCCACAAAGCCATAATCCAAATCATTTATATTAAATGCAATAAAAAGTGGTCCTAACACCCACCCCTGAAGAACACCACTGGTAACTGGAAGCCAACCAGAGCAGGATCTCTACATTCTTACTCTCTGTTTCCTGCCAATCGGACAATGTTCTAGCCATGCTAGTATCCTTCCTGTAATTCCATGGGCTCTCATTTTGTTTAGCAGCCTTATGTATGGCACCTTATTGAAGGTCTTTTGAAACTCCAAGCACACAACATCCACTGTATCTCTCTCCCCTGTCTATCCTACTTGTGAGCTCTTCAAAATATTGCAATAGGTTTGTCAAGCATGATTTTCCTTTAAGAAAACCATGCTGACTTGGGCCTATCTTTTCATGCACCTTCAGGTAGTCCGTAACTTCATCATTAACAATCAACTCTAACAGCTTCCCAACCACCGACATCAGGCTATAATTTTCTTTCTGATGTCTTGCTCCCTTCTAAACAGCAGAGTGATATTCTTTGATATAATTTGATAACATCATTTCATAATTTCTCTTTTCCTTCCTAATCACCTTCTTAGTTGTCTTCTCTAAGTTTCTCAAAGTTTCCCAGGTCCTGTATCTTCCCACTAACTTTTATCTTCCTTGTCTGTCTTCTCTTTGACATTAACTTCCCTCGTTAGCCACAATTGTCTCATTTTTCCATTCACAAATTTCTTTCTTTTTGGTACATATCCATCCTGCTCTTTCCTCATTTCTCACAGAAATTCCAGCCACATTGATCTACTGTTTTCCATATTAGTGTGCTTTTCTAATCGACATTGGCCAGTTCCTCTCCCAAGTGACTGTAATTCCCGTCACTCCACTGAAATACCAACACATCAGACTCCAGCCTCACTTTTTCAAATTTTAAAGTAAATTCAATCATATTGTGATCACTGCCTTCTCAGGGTTCCTTTACCTGAAGCTCTCTAATCCCCCCTGGTTCATTACACAGCACCCAATCCAGTACAGCCGATCCCCTGGTGGGCTCATCAACAAGCTGCTCCAAAAAGCCATCCCGTAGGCATTTCACAAACTCTGCCTTGTGAGATCTTGTACTGATCTGACTTTCCCAATCTACTTTCATGTTAAAATCTCCTATGATTAATGTAACAATGTCCTTCTGACATGTCTTATCTATATCCAGTTTTATATTGTAATCCACATTCCGGCTGCTGTTTGGAGGTCTGTATATAACTGTCATTAGTGACATTTTACCTTTAGCAACCCATAAGGCCTCTACCTCTTCTGATCCTATGCCCCTTTCTTCTAGAGATTTAATATTGTTGCTTACCAGCAGAGCCATACTGCCTCCTCTATCTACCTGCTTATCCTTGCGATACACCCGTGGTTTTCAAACTGCCCCCCCCAAACTCAAATACCACCTTAAGTAATCCCTATGCTATAAGTGCTCAGTGATTAGTAAGGGATTGCATAAGGTGGGATGTGAGTGGGAAGGGAAGGTTGAGAATCACTGCTCTAGACCCAATTGTGACTGAAATATTTTGCTTGAGAAAAATTGTCATTGGCCCATTTCCTTTGGACTCATGAAACTGTGTACATAACGAGTCAAACAGTGGTTTTCAAACTTGTTTCTAATGCTGCTTGCATTGCAGTATAATACCTTCAGACCCATTTTTGGATGTACCATCTTGATCTCATCCCTTTGGTTATTATTTTGTCTTGTCACCTGCCCACTATTTTCACTGTTTTCCCCCTTCTTCAGCCCAACACTCTGGCTCCCATCTCCCTGCCAAATTAGTTTAAACCCTCCCTAACAGCTATGTTAAACCTGCACGCCAGGATATTGGTCCCCTTTAGGTTCACCCATCCTTTTTCTCTAGGTCATACCTTCCCCAAAAGAGATCCCAATGATCCAAGAATCTTAAGCCTTGCACCAGTTTCTCAGCCATGCATTTATCAGCCTGATGTCATTATTTTTGCTCTCACTAGCACATGGCTAGTGGCTGATGGACCCATACATGGTGTGGGCGAAGTGGTTGGGAAACCCGCACGGTCTGCGACCTGCTGGCGATGGTTCATGGGAACCAAGTATTGGAGCAGGGATGATGAGGGAAAGAAAGGTCTCCAGAAGGGTTTCAGGTGCTGATAGTATCCGAGATTTGGATCTCATGTGTGAGGAGTCCCAAATTCCTTTGCACCGCCATATTTTGAATTTTCTCCATATCTAAATAACAGTCTGCTCATCTATTTCTTCTATCAAAGTGCACGACCGTACATTTTCCAACATTGTCTTTAATCTGCCACCTCTTTGCTCATTCTCCTAATCTATCCATGTGTGTCTGCTGCCTTTCGGTATCCTGAACATCCCCTGCCCTACCACCCATCTGCAAATTTAGCCACAAAGCCATTATCCAAATCATTTATATACAACAGGAGTCTGTGAGGTTGCAGAGGCTGTAGGAGTGTTGGAGGTGAATCTACAGACACTCAGTACCTCTGAAGGGATTCTCTTTTTCCCGTACTGTAAGGGGCACTGGGCAACATTAATGGTGATCCTTTTTCTGCCTTATGACAGGCAGAATGCAATTTCACGTAATATTATATGTTCTGTACTTTTACAATGAAGAAATCTTGAATATTCTTGATGGTTTTCCTATGTTGCACTGGTCTGTGTACACTACCTTTTCTATGGGTTTCCACTCAAGAGGTTCTGGTGCCCCCATGCAGAGCCGTGATGTAGCCAGTCAGCAAACTTTCCACTACACATCTGTAAATGTCTGCCAAG
Source organism: Narcine bancroftii (assembly GCF_036971445.1). Taxonomy (NCBI): domain Eukaryota; kingdom Metazoa; phylum Chordata; class Chondrichthyes; order Torpediniformes; family Narcinidae; genus Narcine; species Narcine bancroftii. The sequence goes on along the minus strand of NC_091472.1, from coordinate 169,181,849 downwards.
GTTTTCAATGTCATTCCAAATGTCTGCAAGTTCCTGAGGATGTTGATACACTTTCTCCACGATCTCATTCATGTGTTGAGTCCACCAAAGGTTCTCCAAGATAGTGGCTCTGAGTAATTTAAATTTGCTTGCCCTCTCCACCTCAGATCCCCTAATGGTCTCTGGATTGCACACCTCTGGTTTTCCCTTCCAAAAGTCCACCATCAATTCCTTGGTTTTGGTGACTTGAGTGCTAGGTTGATATTAGTGCACCATTCAGCTAGATTTTCATTCTCCCTCCTACATGCTGAGTCATCAGCCCTTTTGATACAACTGGCAGTCAATGGTCATCAGTTGTTCTCAGTTAAGATGCTTAGCTTGCGATAAATCTTTTCAACAATGGAGAATGACACTGGTTAAAGTAAACAAAAGGGTAAAAGAGCCTCTGGAAAGAACTAATATAATCATTTCAGAAAAGTTGATGGGCAATCAATGAATGTATACTTATACCGATGATTCATCCTCTGGGACTGAAATGTTGCCATCACCAACCGTAGCTTCATTTTACATTTAATAGAACAGCTCTCAAAAGAAGAACCATGATTGCTTCCCTCACAAACAGTATTTATTGATGCTTTCAAGACATGGTGCAAAAGAGATTGGAGAGAAGGTGGATCTAAATTATGAACCTCAGTCCACGTGAGGATATTCTTACCTGTCCAGAAGTGTTGTTAAGCAAATAAAATGTCCTCTTATGACCCTCTGTACTATCTCCTTTAATCTACCATCATCTTTTCAAGATCAATTTATTTGACAATACTGTTTGACAGCAGCTTTTCTTCCTTCCTCTACAAAGCACAAGAGGCATTAGTGAAGAGTTAAATTCTGAATTAAAGATGCCAATTAATTAAAATTGTTGAATTAACTCCTCAAAGCAAGTGTTTTTTTTTTCATCAGTTGATTATAGTACCCTTTTCTGGAGGTCCAATGCAATCCATTTAGGATTTTTTGAACCAAAGAAAGATAAAATAAAAGGGATTTGCCTCTGCCCTGTTTATTTTTGTGTCAAATAGGCTTCTGGTTCACCTTAAGATTAAGAAAGTTGCATAAAGAGTAACAGCTTCAGCTGCAAGATTCACAGAACAGCTCTGTTGGGGGGGGGGGGGGTCCATGTGCAGTACGGTGCGGAAATGGACACCGTGGAGTTCAGAGCAACACACGTTCTCTCATTTGTCAACAACATCTGACATCTTTGCAGACGACTCTGAAAGCAACAAAGCACAATCAAAGCAATTTTTTTTCAGCTACAGGGTTTGAGGTGATGGTGCCCATTATCTTTTTGGTGACCTTGGGATTGAGGATGACTTGCTATCAATCCTGTTCTGTAGGTTCCATATTGGCTGCTGATAGTAATGTGGGAATCAAAGGTTCTTCCACAGGAATTCAAGAGTAGGGAGGTTATGATGAAATGGTACAAGGCATTAGTGAGGCCAAATTTGCAGTACTGTGTACAGTTTTGGTCACCAAATTATAGGAAAGATATAAACAAAATAGAGAGAGTGCAGAGAAGGTTCACGAGAATGTTGACAGGATTTCAAGGTTTGAGTTACAGGGAAAGGTTGTGCAGACTGGGGCTTTTTTCTCTGGAGCGTAGAAGATTGAGGGGGGACTTGATAGAGGTGTTTAAGATTTTAAAAGGGACAGACAGAGTCTTTTTCAATTAAGAGTGGGAGAGATTCAAACTAGAGGGCATGGTTTAAGATTGAATTTCTTTATGCAAAGGGTGGTAGGGATGTGGAATGAGCTTCCGGCAGACGTAGTTGAGGCTGGATCATTGGTTACATTTAAGGAAAGACTGGATCGTTACATGGAGAGGAGAGGACTGGAGGGATATGGACCGGGTGCTGGTCAGTGGGACTAGGAGGGTGGGGATTTGTTACGGCATGGACTAGTTGAGCCAAACTGGCCTGTTCTGTGCTGTAAGTGGCTATATGGTTATAGGTAAGGTGCCCAATGAGGTAACTGGATAGCTTCATGAGGATATCTGGTCTTTCTTTTATTTATGATGGGCTTCTCTGTAGCCCTGACACATGGCAATGCAATTCTCAATGGTAACCCAAATTCTCCTTCCATTTTTAATGCTGATGGGTCAATATTCCCTGAGGTCAGGAGGTTAAAAAATATGGCAGTGCTGCTGGAGAGGCTGTAATGGGCAGCGCTGATGCCAGTGTGGACCCAGGAGAACAGGGAGCGGAGACATAGCACTGCATTGCAGGGTCCTACTGCTCTATCTTCATGCCGATGGCTCCATACGGACTTTAAATGGCTTGTTAAAGGAGAAAACAGAGCTTTTTTTTTTAATCCTGCAATCACAGAGGTCGGTGCTCCAGATGGCTGAACCTATACTGGGCAACATACCACTAGGGGCTGCAGATTCCGGGCAAGCAGCAGACTGGAACATGGTACCAGAAATAGGGAGAACATACCACCTGTTGAGAAGGAAATGCACAAGAGACAACCCTACAGGGCAGTAACCATGGCAACCAACCAGCGAGGGGCTCAGCGGCTGAAAGATCACACAGGATGCGAGCTGATGGTGACTTGTGGTCGAAAGACCCACAACAGGCTGTGGACTGCTGGTGACTTGCAATCGAAGGACCCACACAGGCTGCAGGAAACTACCACCCTCTATAAACCAGGATTTGAGAGTGTGCCGAGGACAAGAAAGGCTCCCGAAGGGCCTTGGGTATTGAAGGCTTCCTGATCGTATCAGAGGTTTGGATCTGGAACTCAGATCGATAATGGTTTGAACTGAACTTGAGTGTGTGGCTGCAGAAGCTGTGGGAGTGCTGGAGGTGAATTCACAGATACTTGGTGTCTCTGAAGGAACTCTTTTGCTTCTCTTTCTCCTATTGTTATTGGGCAAACCTCATGGTAACTCTTTGATTTACTGCAGACAAAAGTTGAAGTATATTATGTATATTACATTTTTATATGACAATAAAAGGAACCTCTTGAACCTTTGGATGCTACATCTTTTTTTCCCCAAGGAAGCTTTGGAGATATTCCTGAATCTTTCCTTTGATCCATTTGGGAATTACACTGAGCACTGACACACCTCTGGCCTGTGTGCTCAGCCCACTATTGTTCGCACTGTTACCTCACAACTGTACTGCCAGATTCAGCTCCAACAGTATCATGAGGCATTTTAATGATACAATGGTAGGTGGCCTCAGCAGCAACAATGATGAGTCGGCTTTCAGAGAGGAAGTTGAAAGGCTCATTGAGTTGTGCAAGAGCAACAACCTGAATCTCAACTAGACAAGACAAAGGAGATGATTGTAGACTTCAGGACAAAGAACCACTCCCCACTACATATCAATGACAGTCGTAGAGAGAGTGAGAAGCACAAGGTTCCTGGACATCCATTTAAAGGATGACCTATCCTGGAACTACATCACCTCCTCATTATTCAGGAAGGCACTGCTATACTTCCTAAGGAGGTTGAAGAGGGCAAGGCTACTAGCCCCCATCCTAACAACATTCTACGCAAGCACAAGTGTCCTGGCTGTCTTCACCATAGCGTGGTATGGTCTGCATAGCATTAGATCAGGTCAGTATAGAGAATGATTAAAATCTACTGATGAGATCACTGGACTCTCTCTCTCTCTATAGCTACAGGGAGCGGTGCTTAAAGAGGGCTCAGAGAAGCATTGAGGACCCTTTCCATTCAGCCCACAGTATCTTTGAGACATCACATTCAAGTGAGAGGTACAGCAGCATAAAAACCAGGAATGCCAGGCTGGGAAATAGTTGCTTCCAACAGGGCAGTGAGACTGTTGAACAATCCTAGAAACGCAAAAGTTCTTTATATATATTTATTTATTTATTTATTTTAGATCACTATGTATATTTGTATTTTGAGTGTATAGTGTACAGTATGTGTGTGGACTATGATCCAGAGCTATGCTATTTTGTTGCATTGTATTTACCTCACTGACAAAAGGCAAAGGAGGAAAAACCCAACACCCAACCCCAACCAACCAATTTTCCCCTGCAACCGCTGTAACCGTGTCTGCCTGTCCCGCATCGGACTTGTCAGCCATAAACGAGCCTGCAGCTGACGTGGACATTTACCCCTCCATAAATCTTCGACCACGAAGCCAAGCCAAAGAAGAGAGATTTACCTGTGTACAAACAAATAACAATAAACTTGAACCTGATCTATGGCCTGAGGCAGTGGCATCAGATCTTTAATGTCCACCTAAAAATGTTTGTTTAACATCCCATCTAAAGAGAGTTACCTCTGATGTTGAGGGAGTCCTCAAGCTCTCCACAGTGTTGTAGGCCAGTAATGAAGTTTTCCAATTAAACAAAAGGATAAGATTCCAACTAATTTAACTCTGCCTTCAGTGGGGAGAGGGAATATATAGGCAAAAACATACCATTTAAAAAAAAAATGAAGAAACCTACAATTGTAAACTCCTTGCAAAAAATAAATGCAAACTTACCATTTCAAGCTGAATAGACTGCATGCTGAACTCATTGACGGGGCCCTTAACAAGCATTCCCATCTTAGGGGGTAGACTGCCACCTACTGCCCTGGATGATGGTTCAAATAATCTCCTCAACAAAAGGAGGAAATCTGTTCTTGCTGTTCAGCAGAGCAGGAACAGACAGATTTAGTGCAAGTCAGAAAAATATCAAACTGATTAATGGCTTAGCACATCTGACCTACAAGGAGCAGCTGAAAAGCTGGGAATGATTAACTCCAATTAGTGGAACTCATTGGTTGGTCAGAGACTTCATCTTATAAAAAGAGATTTTGCGCAGAAAATGATGGCTCCTGATCCCTGACAAGATCGCCCAGGAGGCAGCTTACAATGGAAATTTCAAAGAAATAAAATGGTTAAAAACTCAGCTCTTCAAATTTAACTTTAATTGAATTTTTTTTGAGTCTGAAATACCGATGTTCAATGCAACAGATGCAGGAAATAAGAAAGAAAAAGTAAAATACACTGAAGGACCTAGCGAGTCAGGCAGCATCTGTGCAAAGTGAAACCAACGTTTCAGATCAATCACCATTCGTCCGAGCTGTTATTGACCAGAAGCATGTTACACACTCCGCAGTTACTACCCGAACCCACTGAGCACTTTGTTTTATTTGCGCCCTGATCCCAAAATCTAGCTTTGATACACATAAAGGAGAAAATGTTTAGCATCATACAGAGAATTAAGTAACATCTGGCTAAAGTCAAGGGCTACATTAACAAGTAGCAAGCTAAGTCCAGAGTGATTCAAATTAAAGCTGTGCCCTTCAAACATGAGGTTAAATCTCCCTCTTTTGCAGAAGGGGTGAAGCCAATTGATTGTTGGAAGGAGGGGAAATTAAAAATTTTGAAATACAAAGCACCTCCCCAAATCAGTCCAGATGTTGTTTTTAAGTCTGTGGGTTTTGATGTGTCCAATCTCCCAATGTGGAATGATGGGACACAATATTAACATTAAATCAGATTCCCACATCATTATAATGTTTAACTAAAAGCTTTCTGCAGGGGTTTATCAGGGTTCTGGATGCAGTTTAAGGGAGGCTGAGCACCTTTCACATTGGCCAAGAGGAGTAGAAGTGCTTGTCCCCATGCCTGGGAAACACCCTGTGCTTTCACAGTACTGATTGTTGGCTCTCTCTGCCTCATTCCCATTATAATAACCAGCCTCCTTTCCTGTTGCCCTGAATGTTCCCGGCTTCAGCTTCTCCATCAATCGGGTCTCAAACCTTACCCAAACTGATATTGGTTGACTTTGCTGGAGACCATCTCTAGAGGGATGCCTACTTGCAGCCTCTGGGCTGTTGGTTTGGTGTGCAAGAACTGCACCAACATGGAGTTAATTGGGTGCTACCATGGAGTTCAGCAGAATGACCACATTTCTGCCAGCACTGGTTTTTGCGGTTCTTTTTGACATCATTCACCCTCCCACAGACACAGGGCCTTTTTCCTTTCATCAAAAACCCTGCCAGCTTGCAATCTTGACTCAAGCATAGCTTCCTGTGCAAACATAAAATACAGTGCAGTACCAGCTTTTGCATTTGCTCTTGCTGCCCACGACCTTGCAGACTTAACATGCCATCTAGTGCTCAGTTTTCCAAGCCATGACTCCAGATGTTTACTTATTCGCCTGAATTAAACAGGCTTCAGCAACCAAAGAATTCAACGGACTTTCAAGTGACCACCTGAGACCCATAAAATAATAAAAGATATTTTCTGGTTAAAATTCCTGATCTGTGATTCTGGATCTAAACACACAATACACCCAAACAATGGAAAATTGTTTTTAATGCAGAAAGGTATGCGCCCCATCTGCACTCCCTGTCGCTCTCAAGCTCTATGCACCTTTTGAGGGTTGGCCTGTACTCCTCCCCCTGCCCATTCTTCCCTCCTGAGCTTTTTCAATTCTGGTGCCTGCCTGCTTTTTACTCGTACCTTGAAGAAAGGCTCAGGTCCAAAACATCAGTTATATATCTTTACCTCCTGTGGACGCTGCGAGACCTGCAGCGTCTCGGTGTTTTGGCTACAATCACAGCTTCCGCAGAGTTTCATATTTCGCCACAGACACACATATTGCAGCAGGCTCTGTAAACTCTGCTTCTTGATGCTTCATTTAATATTACTGTTTTTGTTTCATATATTTGCTCCATTTGGCTCCTCTTAAGAATTAAGGTATTGCTGAAAAGGTAAAAAAATGTTTTTAACCTTCCCAAGCTGCCCACGAGGATCTGGCCAGGGATGTTCAAGAATGCTACATCCTTTACTTTGTTGCTCAAATTGAATTTAGTATTGTGGTATTCAGACTGATGGGATTTAGAGAGTAGAGTACAGGTACACGATCCTTTATCCAGAACCCTTGGGGGTCAGTGTGTTCCGAATTTTGGATTTTTCCGGATTTCGGAAAGCCCACCCGAATTGTGCTGCAGTATCTACCCCCACCCACTTCCAGCCGCCCGGCCCGCCTCCCCCAATTGCGGTCCCTCGGCCGCCTCCCCCATACGCTGATCCCTCAGCCGCCTCCTCCAAACGCTGGACCCTCGGCCGCCTCCCCCGACTGCGGTCCCTCGGCCGCCCGGACATCTCCCCCAACCGCCGGTCCCTAAGCTGTCTCCCCTGACTGCGGTCCCTCAGCCGTCCGGCAGTCTCCCCCAACTGCTGGTCCCCACTTGCCGGATTTTGCAGCTTTCCGGATTTTAGATGTCCGGATAATCCTCAGTGCAAACTTTTCTGGGCTGCCACTGCTATTAACCATAGGTCTTTTTATAGTGGGGGGAAAAAAAGCAAATGTAAAGGTGGACGCTTAACTTACCCTGTTGAAAGCTCCGAGGGCGGATTCAGGAGGTGGGCTCTGATTCCCCCTAGAGGGTAGAGTCAGAGGTGGAGCAACTCTCTCCATCACCTCCATGAAGGCAATGCTGGTGAAGGCGACTGCAAAGGGGTGGGCTGATGACATTGTCAGCCTGCGACCAAGGCCCAAGTATGGCTTAATATAGCTCATTACACTGTGCAGGAGATCTGCCTGAGTCCTAAGACTCCTCCAACAGATCTCCACTAGCGCTCCTACGTGCTCTTCAGTCGTCATTTCGGGCATAGGCTACTTTCCCTTCTTGGTGCGTGTGGATGAGTTCACTGTGGTGATATGTAATTACACCAGTAGGTCACCAGGGGTCATCTCGGTGACCTTGTATATAAAGCAGTCTAGCCTTCCAGGTTTGTCTTGCAGAGAGACAAGACCTCTTAGTGTACATATTAGTTTATTAAAGCTGTCTTATACTCGCACTGCTGGTGTGGTTATTGTCAGTACAGTCACAGCGACGTGGAGCTGCTGCACTGCTCACCCCACCTCCCTCAGCTCTGGAAGATGGATCCAGATGCTGCTCAGTAAGAAAGCAACACTGGATCCACCTTGAAGGACTTCTCCATAAAAAGGTAAGTTCAACTTCTTTTCATTGAGCTGCCTTCAAGGTGGTGTTACATCATAAACATGCCTAGTGTGTGGATGAAGAGATAAATTTGCGAAGTTTAAATAAGAATTTTGGACTCATTGAAGTGTAACATGAATGTCTGCAGATGCTGTGATTGTAGTAAAAACCGTGCATCTTGGCGCCTCACAGTTTGGCGGGCAGCAACCTCCTTTGAAGAAGACCGCAGAGCCAACCTCACTGACAAAAGGCAAAGGAGGAAAAACCCAACACCCAACCCCAACCAACCAATTTTCCCCTGCAACCGCTGCAACCGTGTCTGCCTGTCCCGCATCGGACTTATCAGCCACAAACGAGCCTGCAGCTGACGTGGACTTTTTACCCTCTCCATAAATCTTCGTCCGCGAAGCCAAGCCAATGAGACAAAAAGAGTAAAAACATAGAAAGGCTGCAGGAACTCAGCAGCTCTCACAGCATCCACAGGAGGTAAAGAAATATAACTGATGTTTTGGGTCTGAAGTTTCTCCAAGTTATGAGTCAAAAGCTGGGAGATGCCTGAATTAAAAGGCACGAGAGAAGGAAAGAAAGGGCAGGGGGTGGAGAACATACCAACAGAAAAAGAGGTGTTAATTGGATATGGATAGGAGGGCAGGGGAGAGGAAATGTGAGAATTGATGGGGGTGGGGCCAGGCTTGGCTCTGTGGAAACAGAGCTGGGAGGAAAGGAGACAGTCTCAGTAGGTGAGTGTGTTCCAGATATTCACCAGTTTATTTATTGACTCCTTTCATTATGCAGACTTACAGTAGCTCTTGCTTTGGTTTTGCAAGTGGTTGTGTGTTGCTTTATATTAATTTAGCTGCTATAATTGACAGGCCTTTATTTCTCATTTATTTTCAAACTATTTCATGGGGAAGAGAGCAGAAGTACAATTCCAAGGATTATGGAGCTCTTGAAGCGTAAATAACCGGCCACATTCTTCCTTGCCGTTGGAGAGCAGCAGAAATTATCAAGTGTCCACACCATCCAGCAGACCCATGCTGCCATCAGAAGAGAGAGACGAAAACGAATACTCGCTTTATGTAAATTCTCTTTTTACGAAGAACCGGTGTTCATTTTTTTCAAAAGGATTTTCGCTTTTATGAAAAAGCGACCGGCAGGGCTGTCTCAGGGTGGCAACACACATATAGACAAACAATACATATGTGAGACAAGAATCCATATTGTTCTGTAAAAATGTGTGAGCAGTTCCTTTGGCTGTTGCGCATTCTCATTGTCATGAACGAGACACGAAATTCATTGTTTTGCATCAGCCTCATAGAGCAAACAGTCATAATATAAATCATCTTACAACAAATAAATATTAAAAAAAAATAATGGTGCACAAAAAAATAAGGCAGTGTCTTTGGTTCATTGATTATTCAGAAGTCTGATGGCAGCGGGGAAGAATCTGTCCTTCCTGAGTGCTCGTCTTTAGGGTCCTGTACTTTTTTGACTGATAGTAGTAGAATGAAGAGGGCATGGCCTGGGTGATGGGTTATTTGAGGACAGAGGCTGCTTTTTTAAGACATCACCTTATGTAGATGTCCTCGATGGAGTGAAGTCTGGTGCCTGTGGTGTTACCGGCTGAGTTAACAACCCTCTGGAGGTTTTTCTTGTCTTGAGTATTGGCACCTCCCTACAAGGCAGTGATGCAATCAGGCAGAATGCTCTCCACGGTACACCTGTAGAAGTTTTCGAGAGTCTTCCGTGACATACTGAATCTCCTCAAACACCTCACAAAGTATAGTCGCTGGCAAGCCTTCTTCGTGATTGCATCAACATGGAGGCTCAGGGAGGAGTCACGTGATGGAGTAGTGGCCGGACGGTGAACTCCAGCCCTCTCCAGAAAAGTCGGGAAAAACGAGAGAAAGTACAAAGGCACAGAAATACAAGTTAAAGAAAAGTGAATATAAAGGTGGAAAGAAGATGGAGACAAAAGGAGAAAAATCAAAATCAACGGAAAGAAGAGAGGAAGAGAAGACAACGGAGGAAAAAGGTGAAGGCCTTACCTGTCCGAAGAGGCCCGCTGTGGAGAGAAGACCCCACTACCTCAGGTCGGTAGAAAGAGAACTACAACAATGGCTCACAGAGCCGAGTAAAAGTGCGCAACCGCGCATGCGCGAGGAGTCGCGCATGCGCGATGCGCATACAAAAAAACACACCGACGGGAGGGGGGACCAGCTGGGGAGTCGATCTCCACAGCCGGCAACGACAGCTGCAGAACACCTGCAGCAAGAAGACACCACAGAAGACAATGGAAACAAGAAAGAAGAGGAGGAAAGGGCAGCAAAGAAACAACAGATGGTCAACCTAGAGGAAGAAGAAGAGGAAGAGGAAGAGTACAGGGAAATAGAAGAAGAAAAGATAGGCAAGGTAAAGGAGGTACTTGCTCTTGTTAGAGGATACATGGAGTCATTTAAAGAATGGCAAACACAGGAATTCAATGATTTAAGAAGAAGAATAAACAACACAGAAAAGAAAATAAATAAAATGGATATGACCTTAACAGAAATGGGGAAAAAAATGGACAAGATGGAAGAACGGGCAATAGCAGCAGAAATGGAGGTAGAAGACTTAAAAAAGAAATTGGAGGAATCTAATAAAAAAACTAAAGAGACACAAGAATTACTAGCCCAAAAAATAGATATAATGGAAAATTATAACAGAAGAAATAACATAAAGATAGTGGGCCTTAAGGAAGATGTAGAAGGCAAGAATATGAGGGAGTTTATAAAAGAATGGATCCCTAAGGCCCTAGGATGTCCAGAACTACAGCAAGAAATGGAAATAGAAAGGGCACATAGAGCATTGGCCCCTAAACCACAACCACAACAAAAACCAAGATCTATTGTAGTAAAATTCCTAAGATATACTACAAGAGAAAAGGTACTGGAGAAGACAATGGAAAAAGTAAGAGAGGGCAACAAACCACTGGAGTATAAAGGGCAAAAAATCTTCATTTATCCAGATATAAGCTTTGAACTCCTAAAGAAGAGAAAAGAGTTCAATGCAGCAAAAGCGATTTTATGGAAGAAAGGATATAAATTTACACTGAAGCATCCTGCGGTATTGAAAATATTTATTCCAGGACAACAAAACAGACTATTCTCGGATCCAGAAGAAGCACGAAAATTTGCAGAACAATTACAAAAATAGACTGAGGGATGAAGACGGGTAATGAGAGCAAAAATTATCACGATTGATATGTATGTGGGTAAAGACAAAAATAGACTGAGGGATGAAGACGGGTAAGGAGGGTAAAAATGACCACGATTGATATGTATGCGGGTAAAGAGGTATAAGAGTGAATAGAGACAACGGGCATATGTGAAAGTATCTGTAATTAGAGGAAAACATAGAAAGTATAGACAAGAATTAATAAGGGAAGGTAATGGAATAGAGAGAATAAGGAGGGAACTAAAAGAGTGACCTTTGTGACATATAAAAAACGAAATCTTTTCTGGGGGGGGCTGGGTGGGGGGAAAAGAGCGGTCACTGCAAAATCAGTTGACGCTTGCGAGTGGATTCGCAAATCCAAATGGAGAGGGGAGATGTGGTTGTCCGACAAGGGATAAAGGGCAACTCAGGAGGGGAAGGGGAGATTGGGGATAAAGAAGATAGAAATAGGAGAATAAGGAAAATGTTGGATGTTGTAGGAATGTTGTCTGGTAAAGAGTTGAAAATAAGAAAACAGAAATGGAAAAGGAGGAAAGGTAATGATGGAAAAACGGAAAGAGAAGATAAACAAAATATAAAATGGCTACGCTGAACTATATGACTCTAAATATTAATGGAATACATAACCAAATTAAAAGGAAGAAACTACTAAATTTACTGAAAAAGGAAAAAATAGATATAGCATTTGTCCAAGAAACACATTTAACTGAATTGGAGCACAAGAAATTAAAGAGAGATTGGGTAGGACATGTAACAGCAGCATCGTATAATTCAAAAGCAAGAGGAGTGGCTATATTAATTAGCAAAAATGTGCCATTTAAAATAGAAGAGGAAATAATAGATCCAGCAGGGAGATATGTTATGATAAAATGTCAGATATATTCAGAGCTTTGGAATCTACTTAATATATATTCACCTAACGAAGAAGATCAAAAGTTTATGCAAGATATCTTTTTGAAGGTAGCTAATACGCAAGGGAACATACTAATAGGAGGGGATTTCAATCTGAATTTGGATCCAAATATGGATAAAACGGGGAAAAAAATTAACAGGAAGAACAAAGTAACCAAATTTATAATTAAATCAATGCAAGAAATGAAACTTGTGGACATATGGAGGAAACAAAACCCAAAAGAAAAGGAATACTCATACTACTCGACTAGACATAAAACATACTCAAGGATAGACCTATTCCTGTTATCAGCCCACATACAAGGGAGAGTTAGGAAAACGGAATATAAAGCTAGACTATTATCGGACCACTCACCCCTGTTATTGGCAATAGAGCTAGAAGACATCCCTCCAAGAATGTATAGATGGAGATTAAACCCCATGCTACTTAAAAGACAGGATTTTAGAGAATTTATTGAAAAACAATTAAAAATGTACTTTGAAGTAAATACGGAATCAGTGGAAGATAAGTTTATACTATGGGACGCAATGAAAGCATTCATTAGAGGGCAAATAATAAGTTATGCAACCAAGATGAAGAAGGACTATAATCAGGAAACAGAGCAGTTGGAAAGGGAAATAATAAACATAGAAAAAAAATTAGCAATAAAGGAAGATACAACCAAAAGAAGAGAATTGGCGGATAAAAAAATAAAATATGAAACATTACAAACATATAAGGTGGAGAAGAATATAATGAAGACAAAACAGAAATATTATGAACTAGGGGAAAAAACACACAAAATCCTAGCATGGCAGCTTAAGACAGAGCAAACTAAGAAAACGGTATTGGCAACAAGGAAAAAAGACAAACAAATTACATATAATCCAAAAGAAATTAAGGAAAACTTCAGAGAATTCTATGAACAATTATACCGAACCGAAAACGAAGGGAAAGAAGGGAAAATAGATGAATTTTTGACTAAAATTGAACTACCAAAACTACAAATAGAGGAACAAAATAAATTAACAGAACCATTTGGAACAGTAGAAATACAAGAGATAATAAAAAATTTACCAAATAATAAGACACCAGGAGAGGATGGACTCCCAATAGAATTCTACAAAACATTTAAAGACCTAATAATACCGCCCCTCCTGGATGTAATCAACCAGATTGATGAGACACAAAACTTACCAGATTCATGTAAAACAGCAATAATTACAGTGATACTAAAACAAGGGAAAGATCCACTCTCACCAGCGTCATATAGACCAATATCTTTGCTAAACACAGATTATAAGATAATAGCTAAACTATTAGCGAACAGATTAGCAGAACAGGTACCGAAAATGGTAAATTTAGACCAAACTGGATTTATCAAAAAAAGACGCACAACAGACAATATTTGTAAATTTATTAACTTAATTCATGCAGTAGAAGGAAATAAAGCACCGGCAGTAGCAGTTGCTTTAGACGCAGAGAAGGCCTTCGACAGAGTAGAATGGAATTACTTGTTCAAAGTATTGCAAAAATTCAGTTTACCGGAGAAGTATATTAATTGGATTAAAGCATTATATAAGGGACCGTTAGCGAAAGTGACAGTAAATGGACATGTATCAAAGCAATTTAACTTAAGCAGGTCAACGCGGCAGGGATGCCCACTATCACCATTATTGTTTGCGCTAGCTATAGAACCACTAGCAGAATCGATAAGAAGAGATAATAATATAAAAGGAATAAAAATAAAAGACAGGGAATATAAAATCAGTCTGTTTGCGGATGATGTGATAGTGTACTTAACAGAACCAGAACTATCAATAAAAGAACTATATAAGAAATTGAAGGAATATGGAGAAGTGTCGGGATACAAGATAAACGTAAATAAAAGTGAAGCAATGCCTATGAATAACGCGGATTTCTCAAAATTTAAGGAGGAATCCCCATTCAGATGGCAAACGCAGGCAATAAGATACCTAGGTGTGCAAATAAACAAAAATCTAGGCCAATTATATAAACTCAATTACAATCCACTAATGAAAAAACTACAGGACGATTTAGAGCATTGGAAAGAGCTACCACTAACACTGATAGGAAGGATAAACTGTATTAAAATGAACATTTTTCCAAGGATACTATACTTATTTCAGGCATTGCCAATACAACTGACAGAAAAATTCTTCAAAGAGTTAAAGAAAATAATAAGGAGATTTTTATGGAGAGGGGGGAAACCGAGGATAGCACTAGACAAATTAACAGAATGGTATAAACAAGGAGGCTTACAATTGCCAAACTTCAAAAATTATTATAGAGCCGCACAATTAAGGTACCTATCAGATTTTTATCAAACAAGGGAAAAACCAGACTGGACGAGACTAGAATTAGATAAAATAGGGGAAAAGATACCTGAACACATATTATATAAATGGGACGAAAAATTGGTACAACATAGAACTTCTCCAGTATTACACCATCTCCTCAATATATGGAAGAAGATACATGTAGAAAGAAATAAAATAAATTACCAAATACCAAAACTAATATTGACGCAAAATAAGCTACTCCCTTTTACAATAGACAACCTTGCCTTTAGAAAATGGGAAAAAAAAGGGATTAAAAGAATAGAAAATTGTTTTTCAGGAAGTAGATTCTTATCCTTTGAACAAATGAGAGATAAGTACAATATAACGGGAGATACAGCGCTGGCATATTACCAACTGAGATCCTACTTGAAAGATAAATTAGGAAGCAACTTGAGTTTACCAGAGGGAAGTAACCTTGAATATGTGATTACAGATACAATGTTAATCAAAAGATTTATAAAAAATATGTATATTAAACTGCAAGAAAAGGAAAATGAGGAAACAAATGGTAAAACTAAACAAAAATGGGAACAAGATTTAAATATAAAGATAAAAAAGGAAACATGGGAGAAGTTATGCTCTGGAACGATGAGAAATACAATAAATACGAGGCTGCGTATGATACAATATAATTGGTTACACAGACTATACATTACACCGCAAAAGTTAAATAAATGGGACCCAACAGTATCTGATAGATGTTTTCGATGTAAAAAAGAAAGGGGAACAACAATTCATGCAATCTGGACATGTGAGAGAGTAGAAAAATTTTGGGATGATCTCAATCAGATATTAAATAAAATAACAGAAAACAATATACCAAAGAATCCAGAGATCTTTCTCCTAAGTAACATAAAAAATAAAGAATTTGGAATTGACTTGGAGGATGCACAAAAAAGATTTGTTAAGATAGCCCTAGCTGTAGCAAAAAAATGTATTATGTCAACCTGGAAATTGGAAGATAATTTGAAAATACAACAATGGTATATAGAAATGAATAAATGTATTCCATTAGAAAAAATAACATATAGTTTAAGAAATAATATTGAAATATTCGAACAAGTATGGGAGCCTTACATTAAATACAATAGCGAAAACCTACCGGGAACAAACATTACCTAAGTTGATGGAAGGAGAAGAGAAGAAAAAAATGGACTCAGTAGAATTTCTGGTGTATTTTTGTTGAATGACAACATTGTCTAACTGAATTAATGCAACCTAGATTGTATAACTAAAATGGATGAGAGGGGGGAGGGATGGGGGGGTGGCTTGGGAGGAGGGAGGGGGGAGGGAGAAAAAGTCACTGTAAATGTGTGGAAAAGAAAAAGTGTATATCATGGCTATTGTGATTTATGGTGTGAAAAATAAAAAATTTAAAAAAAAAAAAAAAAAAAAAAAAAAAAAAAAAAAAAAAAAAAACATGGAGGCTCCAGGAAAGATCCTCAGATATGTTGATATTCATGAATTTGAAGTTTTTGACCCTCTCCACTTCTGAGCTCTCGATGAGGACTGGGTCATGTTCCCCTGACTTCCTCCTGAAGTCCACAACCATCTCCTTGGTTTTGCTAATGTTGAGTGCAAGGTTGTTGGTGTGACACCACTTAACGATCTGATCTATCTCCCTCGTGTGCGCTTCCTTATTGCCATTTGTTATTCTGCCGACAACTGTGGAGTTATTGGCAAATTTGTCGGTAGCCTTTGAATTGTGCCTGACCACACAGTCATGAGTGCATAATGAATAGAGCAGTGGGCTAAGTTTACATCCTTGGGGTGCACCTGTGTTGATAATCAGTGAGGAGACATTGTTTCCAATTCATACTGACTGTGGTCTTCCAATGAGAAAGTCAGGGAACCAGTTGCAGAGGGAGGTACAAAGTCCTCCCTTTGTAGCTTCTTAACCAGCACTGAGGGAATAATGATATTGAAGGCTGAGCTGTAGTTGATGAAGAGGAGCCATATATATGAATTGATGGTTGTAGAGGCCAAGTCTTTGGGTATATACAAGGCAGAGATTGATTGATTGATAGGTTCTTACCAGGACATCGAAGGTTATGGGAGAAGGCCGGGTAGTGGGGCTGAGTGGTATAATGAATGAATGGCGGGGCAGACCCGATGGCCTATTTCTGCTCCTTTGTTTTATGGTCTTAAGAACAAGGATTTTTTAAAAAAGTTAAAACTTTTTTTTAAGTTAGAAATTTGTTGTGAACGTAAATACTTTAATAAATTAATTGTGTACTTTGTCAATGCAAGGATGGGAAAGAGAATTTGGAAACATATTGTTACGTACTAAACCAGCTGCAATGGTAATACACCACAGACAATGGTATTTTCAAAAACAATAATTTTTGTCATTAATTATTAATAACATAAAACTTCTTACTTAACCCCATCATGCAGCGTGTGCGTGTGTGTATGTGTTAAAACCAAAACCATTATAGTTCAGGCATAATTCTGAAGAGATGATTTTAAAGTTCTGTCTCAGAAAGCTTTTGTGTTGAAGCCCAAAATCTTTACTGCTGTTCAAAAGCAATTATGGAGTAAATGTGAGCCATCAGACTTCTTTAATACTCACAAATTTCTTATAGAGTTGTTCTTAGAGAATTGTATATTTATATGAATTTTTTTCCATAAATTCCCCTCTTTTTCATGAAGGTTTCAGAATCTGCATTCCACACGATGAATTTTTCCTCCTTTCAAAGAGACAGTGAAGTGGCTATTTTCTTCCATGATGATTTCACAAACCCAGGCAAGGGTTGAACAAAGTAACCGTCTAAAAATGGTTATGTTTCAAAAGCAAGATTACTTTTGTTTTCTTAATCAAAAGTGACCATTTTGATGGGCACAATGAGGCTGCGCTTTTTATCTTAAAGAGACAATCAGAAGTGGTCTTCCTCCTTCAAAAGCCATTTATTCTGTATTCTCTTTTGACCAGGAATAACATTTAACAGTACCTTTCCTGGTGACTGTATCTTAAATCCTGCCTTCCCCACAGGATTGTCAACTTCTTATGGTTTCAAAATGCCTCTGGTTCAGTAATATGTTTCCCCAAAATGTCTTATTTACATGACATGTTATATTATTTCTGTTTTTGAAGTTCATAATGCCTTCAGTTTGAAATTAGTTCCTTAATATTCAAAAATGCTTTTTGTCTTGAAGTGTCATTACCACTTGACATGACATCATTCTGGTCTTTTGAAGTTTCTTCCAAAGTTAATTCACATCTACATCCTATAAGATTTTGTTGATCAGATGCCAACTAAGTCTCCATTCTAACAACATAGGTAGATAAGCAAAGAGCCTTTTGTTTAATTAGATGTCCTCCTTGAGAAACTCCATTATCTGAGATCTTTCATTGAACAAACACTTCCAGATTTATTAGGGTGGCTTACCAGACTTTGAGCCTTCTAAAATGGCTTCTCTTTCTGAGTGTAATTGTGTATGTCTGTGTATCCCTGTGTCCAAACCCAGAAAAATAACAACTAAAAATATATACTTCATAACTAAAGATTGATATTAACACAATTCTGTCACACATATAAACAATGCAAACTCTGGAGGAATATTGAGATGTTTATTGAGAATTGGTAAATCAGATGGTTGGAATGGGGTAGGGAGCATGAGGAGGAAAATGGGATTGAGAGGAGTTTTTTTTCCAGAATAGGAAGTATCCAATGAATAAACATGGACAGAAAGCACAGAGGAACCATTTATATATCACACAGTAGCTCCACTAATGAAGCTCAATGAAGGAGATCTATCGTCTTTGTGTGGAATGCCCTGAATGTAACTAAAAGCCACCAAGTTATTTGACTTAATGCTTTCTGAAATGATCTAGCAAGCCACTTAAAATTATCATTTCGAGATAGGTCTTAAAAGCTGGCCTCGTCATCAATTTCTGCATTTTGGACAATGAATGAAAAATAAAAATGCATGACTTGACCTGCCATTCCAACCTTGCAACAATGAAATTTCCATTCCAAATGTCCTAATCACAGGGTATTGCTCTGAACCCTGTTGTTCTATCATCAAACTAATCCAATATGCTCACATATCCATTCCCAGAGGTGCATTCCACATCCCTGGGATCCTTTATGTAAAACATGTTTTCCTCCTGTCCTCTGTCCTCAGACTATTAAATGCAATTTTATTCCAAAATCAGATACCAGAAACAATCAGGTACTGGAAGCCACAAATAAAAACAAATTGAGTGAAATGTACAGACAAGAATGCAAGAAGGTTTATGGATAAAATTCTAAAATGTTGTGGCAGTCAAGAATTATGAAATGGTGGAAATATCTGAAACATGCCACATCCCAGACAGTGTTAATGAATACAATCTCTGGATATAAAGTGCTTAGCAAAAAGCATTCAGACATGAAAGAATAGAGTGTGGGCCCATATCAGGGGCCCACACTGAAACACCAGACAAGTTGATCCTGAGGAGGTTGGAAGCAATGTGATGAATTCCTTAACGTGAGGGGAATAAATCTGATGAAAACCATATCAGGTCATTATTAAATCACGGCATTTTGTTTTATGAAGTGATAAGAAGAATATTTGAACAGAGGAAATTTTATTTAACGGTGAATTCCATCAACCAGACTTAGGTTGCACCCAAATGGTTTTGGAGTCTGAACGGTTAATGCAGGGTGATGGACACTTCACAAGAGGTTTCAGATGGTGACCCAGACAAACTGCAGGGAAAGGAAGTTACAGTGTATAATAGATACCACAGCACAAGTAAAATGATACAGAACTCTGTTAGAATATGGGTATTAGCATTTTTTAAAAGCTGACTTTGCAAACAGAGAAATATTTAGGCTAGATGATTGAGACTGAGGAAGAGGATTGATCAGTAAGAGAGGATAAGAAAATGAAGGTTTAACATGGATTAAGGGAAGTAGGGGTGCCTGGGGATGCCTTAAGGGTCAGTGGTGGCTGTCATGATAATGAATATGTATGAGATGTACCGGAAGTCACGTGGTATGAGAGAGAGATAAGAACACAAGCAGGAGAACAAAGGAAACGGGAGAATAAAGACACTCAGACGTTTACCTGATAAAACTTGTGTTTAATGTTTTATTAACTTCACATTTCGGGCCACAAATGTGACAGTGGCACCAATAGAATCACTCTGTAGTGAGTGCCTTATACAAGTCCTCCATGGGTTAAAATGCCTGATACATTGACACCAATACACATGAAGAAGACAAAACAATCGGGGGCAAGGTCATGCACTGAGCAGCCGTACTCACTCACCGAGTCAGTGAGGCTGACTGGCAGTTGATTTTCCCATGCCTGCTCACTCTCACGTCAGAACCGGTTGCGATCCTTACCCACACATTGTTCCTGTTCGTATCCGACTTGTGAAAAATCCAGGTTGTAAACAGTCCAACGAATGGAGCCCTTTCATAACATAGGAACAACCTGTAAACAGAAACAAAATGGGCAGGTGAAAATATTTTCTTTGTATGCTAAATGACTGTAAGTGGAAAATATATAGTGAAACACAATGGGCGATTTCTAGTTTCTTAATGCTTGATGTATTCATCCTCTGAAGCCTTGGTGAGGAAATGTCAGTAGTCAGCTTGAAGCACAAATGTAACTTCATTCCCAAAACCTTTGAGTGAATGAGGGAATTGAAGAGGGAATCGAAGAGGGAAAGAGATTCCAATCAGCAGGGTGGGCCCAAACAGGAGGAATGAAGGACATCACGTGTTAAAGGAGCAGTCCTTACCAGAGTTGGAGTAGTGAGGGCACCAAAGTAGACCATTCCTAGTAAGAGCACCTCCACTGCAGGCCTACTCCTGCAAGCAGAGATTCAGATTCAGATTTATTGTCAGAGTATATACATGACATCACATACAACACTGTGATTACTTTTTTCTCTGTGAGCAAGGCAAAATTACCACTTATTTTCATGTAAAGAACTATAAAGAGATAATGAATGTAAACAAACTGACAGAGAATTTTTAAAAAATCAATAAAGTGCATGAGTTCTTAAATGAATGCCTGGTTGAGTTTGCTGTTGAGGAGTCTGATGGTGGAGGGGTAGCAGCCGTTCCTGAAACCTGGTGGCGTGAATCTTGTGGCACCTCTACCTCTTTCCTGATGGTGACAGCAGGAACAGAGTGCTCTGGGTGATGTGGATCCTTGATGATTGCTGCTGCTCTCTGATGGCAGCATTCCTTATAAGTGTTCTCGATGGTGGGGAGGGATTTGCCTGTGATGTCCTGAGCTGTGTCCACTACCATTTGTATTGGTGTATACCAGACCATGATGCAGCCGGTCAGCACACTTTCCACCACATATATGCAGAAATTTTCCAGGGTTTCCGATGTCACACCAAACCTCCGCTAACTCCTGAGAAAGTAGAGGAGCTCCCTGTGTGAATTGTCGGTTTACCATACCACCGCAGAATCCCCTTATATTATGCATGATTACTCTTTGGACATTTACGTGCAAGAAAATCATCGATCACAGCCCCAGTAGAAACTGCCACCAATTCCCCAGCCAGTGCCATTTTAGAACAATTTCCCATGCTTCTTAGCATTTCTATCCCACTGCAACTTGACTATCTTAGGGAAGGGTACAAGTCATTTCAGATTGTAACTTTAGTTAAGTTGCTAACGTCAATGCTATTAAATAGAGGATGGAAAATATAATCTTTTTGGTCACCAATAAGATAGGAATTTTTACCAGTAAATTCTCCAAGGATTTTATTATGAGTCTGTGTAATGCATCTATTACGGCTAAGCCAGGTGCATTGCTTAGAACAGCAACACAGATTTTTATTTGATATGACAGTGAAATCCCAAAGATTTCTCTTTCTCTCTGTAAATGTAGTCAAAGTATCAAAGTACTTCAAGTAAAATTATATGCAAGAGGCTTATAAATATCAACAGAAATCGCTCCAAATAACTCATAGAGAGACTCCTGTGGGAAGCAGATGGATAAACAACACCATTACCTACCAATTTGTTGTTTTGGGTCATTGCTTTAAAGCTTTAGAATTCTTCATTTCTCCAGAGGCATTAAGTTTAGATAATGTTTCAGACTTAATATAAAATATTCATCTCAAATGGCATTATTATTTTTGCTCTGCCATTTTTATTAATAAAAAATTCCTCACGTTAGAAGTTCTCAAAGCTGGTCTCTGGGTGAGCTGATTATTTCAACTCAATTTACACCCATAAATGAACTGAATCTGCGTTTTATCGCATCACTCCCTCTCCTGACTCTGATTTAACAAATGATCCCACGAGAAGGCAACCCTTTCGAGTAGAATTCCAGTTAAACGCATCTCAGCTGAATTTGAACGCTAAGGGAAACCAATCCATTGCCTCGAAGATGGTGTCTGCCTGTCCCTGGATCCACTCCTTGTTCTAACACTTAGACAAGGCTGAGTGGAGTGAAGAGGCTTTCTGGTCTGCCTGCTGCACTTAGATCACAGCTTTGACAGCCAGTGAGTCTCACTGTGCATGCATAACCTTGGCATTCCCCAACATATAAGTAATGCTCAAGAAATGTTAAAACATGGAAAATTATGTTTTAGTTTTTAAAAAATTTTATATTGAAATGACGAAATGTCAAGTCCTGAAATAAATTTAAGCATTGAATTGAACTCAACAATTAAAAATCCATGTCTTTCATTAATTTGAACAGCGACCACTGGACTTAAATATGATCTAAGGTGGTGAAGGCTCATACTATATTTCATTATACCAGAGGAAGCCATTATGGCAGGTCTTAAAGGATTGCTCCTATCATGACCAGGTCATTCTGGACTGGTCGACCTACTTGTGATATGCTCCAGTCTTTTAGTTAATAAAAGCCTTGGTTTGGATCAACAAGTCTTTGTTTCTTTCGACGCGCTCTACAGCCAGCCCATCAAGAAAGAAATCACTTCATTCTCATCTACCACCCCCCCCCCCACCCCACCCCACCCCACACCTACTTATTCCCTTTTCACCTGTTATCTCTCATATGGCCGTTAGTAGCCCATGTACCCAAAAGGGTTACAACAATTTTTTTCAGAAGCAGCTTCGTTATGGCCATTCGTGCTTTCAATTGCCCTGAAAGGTCATTTAGCAGATGAGCAATCAATACCCATAATGACCAACAAAAACTTAGGAGAAACCATTTTAATTTCCTCCAACTTATGCTTCATAGGAATTTACCATTACTCTGCATCCTCAATTCAGTGCAGAACTACATACTCATGAACTTGCTGCCATTCTAATCCAAGTGGAAATGAAACTTGAATGCAGAATTTTGATCTGTGCCGCATGGCCTCTTAAATTTAAAGTTAGCCCAGATAAAATAGCAGTCTTTGATATCCAATTACATTTACTAATTTGCACTGGGGTCTTTTTTCTCTTTTAGCGTAACATCTTTACGGCGCCAGCAATCGGGACCAGGGTTCAAATCCTGCCCTGTCTGTAAGGAGTTTGTAAGTTCTCCCCGTGTCGCTATGGGTTTTCCCTGGGGGCTCCAGTTTCCTCTCACTGTTTGAAACATACCAGGGGTGTAGGTTATTTGGGTATAAATTGGGCTGCAAGGATTTGTGGGCTGAAACGGCCCGTTACTGTGCTGTATGTCTAAATTTAAAAATTTAATAAAAAATGTAAATTTAAAGTTAGCCCAGATAAAATAGCAGTCTTTGATATCCAATTACATTTACTAATATGCACTGGGGTCTTTTTCTCTTTCAATAAAGTCTGGAGAGAACAAACTGGCTGTTCAGTCACATGCTGGCAGATTTTTACTTGCCTTGGCTTTACTCGTAAAGGAGATGAGATGAGTGACTGATTGTCAGCTGACTGTTTCCTGCTTTTACCGAAAACAAAGCTCACAAAGTGTTACTTTCTATAAAGTTAACATTGCTGGGACACCATTCTCGATAACATGCACAATCCAAAAGTTCCTGCATTAAGAAATTTACTGACAGCCCAGCACTGAGTTAAATGGCATGAGTCGGAGAATCTGCTCGTTATTTTTCTTCAAAGGAAAAGGAGTAAAAGAGTTGTCATTTTGTGATGAGGAACAAGTTTGGCAGGTCCGAGAAGTAACGAGTCTAAAGTATAAAGAAAAAAATCTTTATTAATGTGGCAGGGAAGTCGCAACAGGAGGGGTCACACTCACTCACACGCACACGTGCACAAACACACGCAGCAGATGCGACTAAACAACTAATTTCCACTGCAATCCGTAATGGTATAGAAAGACCATATAAAACAATGCCCACCACCCCTAGATAATTGCAGACATGGCACTTCAGTAGAAAAGAACATGTGACAAGTCTCATGGCCATGCCACAACTATAGCTCCCCACCCTTTAACAGCGCACACCTTCCAACGGTAATGGACTCTCCAATGTTGCTGACTCGCCACCATGGTTTGATCCTCAGGGGAAAAAAAAAGAACTAGCGGCTCCATGTGTTTTGGACATTATACATCAGGCAGCTGAATCAGGTATGCTCAAAATAGGGAGCCAGTGGCGAGGTGTGTAAACATATAAAGGAGTCAATAGCAAGGTGTGAGCTTACCTGTGGGCGGGATGAGCCTTGATTGGTAGGTGAGGTGACTTCTGACCAGGTTCTCACTAGAGGGATCACGTGACTCTCCGTTACACATTTCATTGTTGCTCATTTGATGCAATATGTGATACTCATTTTCCTTCCAGTAATTCTCTTTATTGTACTGGCACTAACAATGATATGAATCAGTTTTGATAAGAGTTTGTTTCTCAGACAAAAAGAATGCTCAGTGAGGAGGGAGAATTGCGTCATCTGTGTTTTTGCTCAATGCAGTTATATTTATGTATTATCATTATTATTTGTCAACTTA
Source organism: Narcine bancroftii (assembly GCF_036971445.1). Taxonomy (NCBI): domain Eukaryota; kingdom Metazoa; phylum Chordata; class Chondrichthyes; order Torpediniformes; family Narcinidae; genus Narcine; species Narcine bancroftii. The sequence continues at coordinate 169,157,581 of NC_091472.1, read as the reverse complement.
TGTGGTGGTACTTAGAGCAGAATGATTATTTAATTATAAATTTAAAAATTAATTTTTTTTTAAATTTAGACATATAGCATGATAACTGCTCCTTTTGGCCCATGGGCCTGTGGCTCCCAATTGACCTACAACCCTGGTACATTTTTGAATGGTGGGAGGAAACTGGAGCCCCCGGGGAAAACCCACGCAGACATGGGGAGAACGAACAAACTCCTGAGACAGTGCGAGATTTGGACCTCAGTCCCAATAGCTGGTGCTGTAAAAGTGTTGTGCTTAACTGTGCCTACGTTTGCTAAAGTTGTGTTGGCAGGAGTATTTATTGTGCGTGGTTAATGCAAATTTGTATTTTCATATTTAATGTAACAAAGATTTAATTCTTTGTCATCATTACCAACACACCAATTAAACCAATTATTGGCAAAAGTCAGGCAATTCACAATTTTCTGTAATATTTTTGTGTTAATGGTGTGCTTGTTGAATCCAACTTTGTTCTTCACACCAGTTAACTACCCTTCAGTCCCCCTGTTACAATACTGACGGCATCTCCAAAACGAATCAGAATTTATTGTAAACGCCTCCAAAGTTGTTGTTCTGTGGCAGCATCAATGTGCAAATATTGATTAAAAACCATATTATAAATGAAATAAAAGTTGTGCAAGATAAAGAAAAAGATAAAGTCAGGCAGTGTTTCTGGTTCATTGATCATTCAGGAATCTGATGGGGTAGAAGCTGTCCTTGTGCAGCTGTGTGCTCGTCTTCATACTCTGTTTTCCCAATGGTAGCAGAGAAGAGGGCACGGCCTGGCTGGTGGGGGTCCTTGAGGGTGCTTCTTGTAGATGTCCTTGACAGAGTGAAGACTGGTGCCCATGTTGTCGCAGGTTGAGTTAACCACCCTCTGGAGTCTTTCCTTGTCCTGAGCATTGGCTCCTTCATCCAGACAGTGATAAAACCAGCCAATATGCTCTCCACTGTAGAAGTTTTCAAGAGTCTTCAGTGACATATCCGAATCTCCTCAAACTCCTCACCAAGTATAGCCACTGGAGAGCCTTCTTCATGATTGCATCAACATCGAGGTTTCAGGACAGATCCTCAGAGATGTTGACACCCAAGAATTTGAACATCTTGACCCTCTCCACTGCTGACCCATCGATGTTCACGTTCTCCTCATTTCCTCCTGAAGTCCACAATCATCTTCTTGGTTTTGCTAACGTTGAGTGCAAAGTTATTGTTGTGACACGCCACTCAATGAACTGATCTATCTCCCTCCTATACACTTCCTCACTGCCGTTTGCAATTCTGCCGATGACCATGGGAAATTTGTAGAAAGTATTTGAATTGTGCCTAGCCACACAGTCACTAAGCATGTGTCCTTGAGGTGCACCTGTGTTGATCATCAGTGAGGAGACGTTATTTCCAATTCGTACTGACTGGTTTTCTGAAGAGAAAGTCAAGGTTCCAGTTGCAGAGGTGGTTTGGGGGTAGATGCGCAGCAGCCCAAGATTTTAACCTTGTTGAATAGCTCTCAGGGAATAATGGTGTTGATGGATGAGCTGTCATCGATGAGCCGTATGTGTGAATTACTGACGTCTAGGTGTTCCAGATCCAGAGAATGCAAGTCTATAATTTTATATTTTTCTCATAACTGCTGCAACTTCTTTGTTAATGTAAATACATAAGAAACAGGAGCAGGAGAAGTCACTTTGACCCCTCAGAACCTATCTGCCATTCAATAAAGTCCTAGTTGACCCAGTCTTGGCTTCCATACTTGCTCTCTCCCATACAAACTCTACTCACAATTGGGCGCAAATGTTTCATCCATGAAAAAAAATGCAAAATTAAAATAACTTGATTTATTTTGGTCAGATTCACCCTTCTAATCTAGTTTAGTCACAGTGCACTTTATTACAACAGCTTCATCAGTGAGCAAAAGGCAGGTTGTAACTAATTACATTAAAGGAAAGGATCAATAACACTGAAAGCGACATGACGATTAAAGGGGTCTGTCGTGAAAAGGCAGAACAATCTATTGCTCACAGAGATAATGCTTTCTACAAGTCTCAGAAGAAACAAAGGTTTTGTTAATTAGATTGGTTTATAAGGGTCTCAAAAGTTACATCATAAACCAAGTCAAGAAATTGACTACCCTGCTTTAAAAAAAGGTAACATTGGAGCTATTTGTAAAGTTGATTTCAGTGCTTCATGAACATAGAAAACTGCCCTATAAAATCCCTTATCCAATTATTTTGTGACATTTGGATGAAGTGCTAACCAGCTATGGCTCAGCACGTATTTATTTCTTACTGACTGCAATTGGGGCATGGAATGACAGAATTATCACAATGGGTTCCCAGACTGATCTAGGTTTCCAAGTATAAATCAAAGGATGGCAACTGGGAATTCCAACACAATTAATGTAGTAAAATAAAAATAAAAACTTTGTGACAGTAATGGTGGCTAAGAAATGACCATATTAAAAGAAAACCATTCTGTTCCACTGATCACTTAAGGGAAGGAATTCTTCAGTCTGCATTTTATGTGACCCCAGAATCACAGCGATGTGGTTGGATCTTGAATGGCCCCTTAAATGGCCAGTGTGGTCTCCTCAGTTTTACTAAATTGCAATGAGTCCTTTATAAAAAAGGAACCATCATCCTCAGGGAATTTAGGAAAGGACAATAATTACTGGCCTTATCAGTGACATATCCCTTGAATAGAGAAAAACCCATAATGCAGAAAGAAGCCATTCAATCAGGCTTTGTGTGTTCCTATTCTTTGCTATCATAATGCAATCATAAAGCTACTCCCACTGACTCACAATCTCTCATAGTCCTATATGTTTCAGTAACGTTTTCTTTATACTGAAATGGTCTTTCATTCCCTTCTTGAAGAATTCTTGCTTAGTAACTGAACAACGTTATTGATTTACCACTGTTCATATGGAATTTTATTGTTAATGACCACTGTTATTGTGGCCATATTACATCTACACTGCAGATTGTTTTAACTCAAATCTTTCAAGTGGTGAGATTTGTATTAGTGAGCCTGGTTTACTCTTTCCAACTGATACTCTTAAGGACAGATGTAGATTTAACAGGTAGATCGGTGATGGCAAGATTGTTAGTTTTAATTCTCATCACCTGCCACAGATCTAATTGAGTAACAATGCTGTTTAGCACCTGGCCAGCTTGGTCAGTGGCAATGCTATGAAGCCATTCTTGGTACTAACCAATGAAGATCTCCCCCACCACCCCCAGCCCAGAAAACCCTCTGCATCTCTGCTTCCTCCAAGCAGTGTTCCTCATGGAATGGCAGTGGTTAATCAGAAATTAATTTATATCATATGGACATTGCTAGCACAACCATCATTTATTACTCTGGCGACTGAATGAACCACACTCTCACCTCATCTTCCTTTCATGTTCATGATGAGAAGGTGATTTTATCAGTGTCTTGGTCAGATTTTTTAATCCCTCATCAAACATCAGCATTATTGGACCATTATCACATTGCCCTCTATGGGTGCTTGCTCTACCCTTATTCACTTCTGTTAGAAATTCACGTTAACTTAATTCGGTATAAAGTGGCTTAGGTTCCGACAAGAGATGTCCCTTTAAATATGAGTCATTCTTTTTATTTCAAGATGACTTATTGGACAATTAAACTAAAATTTCAAGCAGAGGGTTAGCATTTATATTCTCTGGGCTCTTAATGAAAACTTGAGGATAATTTGTTTCAATAATCTGTTTGCTATCATTTTGTATCACTTTTGCAATAACTACTTAATTATTCAAAATTGAATGTTGGTTGTCAAAGCCACTAATTTTTATCTGGCTCTAAATGACATATTAGTGTATTCTGTGTTAAAATAGGTGGAAATTCATCAAGATCCAATACTGACTGAAATTTACTGACAGAGTCTCCTTCACGTATCACATTAAATTGTTAATTACACTATGTTGCATCAAAACATATTTTATTTAATGGAAACACAGTGGATCTCGTTACTTGTTAATCAATAACAACCTTGCGCTCAATCTTGAACTGATTGTTTCTCCTGGCTTGCTCTACCGAGGGGTCAGCAATAGAAAGGTAAGAAACTTCAAATTCCTGGATGTCAACATCTCTGAAGATCCACCCTGAGACCATCATGTCAATGCAATCATAAAGAAGGCTCACCAGTGGCTAGACTTGGTTAGGAGTTGGAGGAGATTTGGTAGGTCACCAAAGGTTTGCAAATTTCTACAGGCTGTACCATGGAGAGCATTCCAGAGATGCATCACTGTCTGGTATGGAGGTGCCAATGCACAGGATAGGAACAGGGTACATAGAAGTAAACTTAGCCAGCGCCATCATGGGCATTAATCTTGACTCCATTAAGGACATCATCAAGAGGCAGTACCTCAAGGAAGCAGCTTCTATCATCAGGGAGCCTCACTATCCAGGTCATGCCCTTTTCTCACTACTCCCATCAGGAAGGATGTACAGGAGTCTGAAGACACACATTCAACATTACAAAAGCAGCTTCCTTCCCTCTGCTATCAGATTTTGGAATGCTCAATGAACCTTTGGACACTACTTCACTTTTTCTATTTTGTTGTCTTTATAGAATTGAAATTTTTAGTAATTTTGCACCTTGTTCTGCACCACACTGCTGCCGCAAAACAACAAATTTCACGACAAGAAACCTGATTCCGAGTTACTGTCATAATGGTACGTGCTGTGATTTCTTTAAGACAGACTTCTGTGGTTTTACAAATGTTTGGTGATGGGCCTGATTCATTATCCGTTCCAGCAGTTTGTTTCAGACCCAGTTTCGTAAGATCACATTGGATGACCTCATCTAATTCTATCTGAATCAATAACAATTCCATATTTTCTTCGGAACACAGCCAATTATTTATTTATTTAAACTGTTACAATGGATATCAAAACTATGTTATATAATCATCCCTTGGGGTTCACGTTTGAAAGCTTTAACAAACTTAAGAAGATACATTTGATAGCCCTCAAAAGTAGGCCAGGGGATTGTGATGCAAGATTAGCCTTCATCCATTGATTGCAATACAGGCGACAATCCAACTTCAAACTGCCTAGCCTGGTTATTTCAACGATTTCACCAGTCAGCAATCATTATCTGTGCTGTTACATATCAGCATGGGGCCAAAGTGCTGTAGTTATAACCAGCCCTCATCTCTCAAAGTTAGCTGCATCTCTTAAAAGTTCCCTCCGTTTAAGTTCTTGGGAGTCATGATCTCAGAGGATCTTTCCTGGACCCAATACATTAGTGGCATCCTGAGGAGTTTCCAGAGGAATGGTATGACATTAGAAACTCTGGCAAATCTCTATCGCTGTGTGGTGGGAAGTGTGCTGTCCAGCCGCATCATGGTCTGGGTTGGGGACACCAATTCCCATGAGTGTAAAGCCCTGCAAAAGATGGTGGACACAGCCCAGAACATCACAGGCAAAACCCTCCCCACAATCAACAACATCTATGGGGAACACTGCCTTCAGAGAACAGCAGCAATTATCAAGGATTCACACTGCCCAGCACAAGCTCTGTTCTCATTGCTATGATCAGGAAAGAGGTATATAGTTGCCACAAAAATCACATCACCAGGTTCAGGAACAGCTGCTACCCCTCCACCATCAGAGTCTTCAGCAATAAATTCAATCAGGGATTCATTTTGCATTTTATTGATTTCTTTTCTCTCTGTATTTCACAGTTTGTTTACATTTCTTTATTTGTTTTCGTGTACATTGCATAGTTTTTTTTGCACTACTGTACTAATAAGTAGTAATTCTGCCTCGCCCACAGGAAAAAGAATCTCAGAGTTGTATGTCATGTCATGCATGTACTCTAATAATAGACCTGTTGGGTCTTAAACTGAGTTGGGCCTCAAGGAGAGATGCATAGTCAAGCACAAGGCAAGTCACTGAATGGAAAACTAATGAATATTATCGTACTTCATGAGCTCATCGATTTCTAGAGACAGCATTGGAGACCTTGGTGAATAAGTTACAAAGTTAGAGGAATGATGTGGATCCCACAAATACCCTGCCCCAAACACAATGTCAGAAGGCAATGAGAAAATCCCACCTTGGTGAGAAATGATATGCATCAAGATGCAAAATCTCAGATAATCTGCTGCAAGAGGTTTAATGACCTATTTTGAGTAGCTGAACTCAGTGAGTACCAATTCCATTGGCTACCTTACAATTCCAGGCTCTGCTCATTATCTAACTCTCACCAGCTGGCCATATCTATTCAATCGGGATCCATCACCCCCTTTGCTTCGCCTTACCTTTGCGCACTTAGTGCAGCAGCAAAGCTTGTCAAACCGGTAATCTTGCCCAATTACAATTTCAGATACTGAAGACAAATGAGAGAACAAGAAAAATGAAGAACCACCAGCAAACGCTTGTAACTTCCAGCTTGAATACTGAAGCTGTGGCTGATACAAAGAAAAGGCCTGCAGAAGGAGAGATGCTTGGCACAGAAAAAGAGGTTCATGTTATGGATGATTTCACTCCACTGGATTCAGATGAGGACTTTGATGGGATGGGGCACAGAGGGCAACTAATGAGTCTGAAAAATGAAACATTTGGTGCATTGAGAAGCTTCCAGCACGCCACCGTTTAGTGTCAAAATATGGGGCACAAATATGACAAAGTGATTGCCATGGAGCTGGTAGCCCATCCTTGCAAGAATGGAGAGGTGCTCAAGTCAAAGTTTATTGTCATCTGATTATGTTAAGTACAACCCGTTCTCAGGTCCTTGGAGCAAAACATGCAGACACACAGCTAGACATAACACACATATAGGACAAATATACACCCATACAAATAAATAAATATCATTTCATGAATATGAGAGTCTCAGATGGTCAGCATGAGCAGTTCCCAGTGCCCGTGGGAAGAACCTATTTCTCACTCTGGAGGTGCTGGCTCTGATACTCCTGTATCTGTTCCCCAACGGGAGCAGCTGAAAGATGCTGTGCACGGGGTGGAAGGGGTTCGCAATGATTCTGCGCGCCCTCTTCAGGCAACGATCCCAATAGATCATGCTGAAGCATGAGCATGGGGTGAAGAGAGGCCCCAGCTCTATGGTGTTTGTCCTCATATAGGCCCAACTAGCAATGTCACACCATTGGATGCTCCGCAATGTCCTAGTGCATGCAGGGAAGCCAACGTGTGGCACATGTTGCTGTGATGAGCTTGCAGCCACAGCTCAGTGTGCTGCAAGCATTTGTGGGACTGGTGGATGGCACACCAATCCACCTGACAGTCTAGCCGCACATAACGTGGATGTTTGAGGCACCCGAAATGGAGGAATGGTAGTGTCTCCATGAAAAGGCAGTGGTTCCATGGGGTAGCTCAGTGGCTGGCAGTGATTCCAAGTACAACAAATGATCAATATATATAGATCCAGATTATTGAAAAGAACAGGGATGAAATCTTGCATAGATTTGCTGATATTAGGCCATTTAAATGAACATGATGACATGAAATAGGAAATGGTGAAGGTTACACAGATCCTTGATCATGTGCTGCCATTTAATAAGACCATCATCTCAACTCCATGTTCCTGTCTCCCTGTGGCCATCTAACCTCCCCTTGCTTACAGCCAATAATGCCTGTACCAGGCTGCACTACAGCCGCTGGGGTCAAGTGCAATGCAGAAACAAGCTGGAGAAACTCAGCAGGACACGCAGCATCCACAGGAAGTAAAGATTTACTAACATTGCAGGCCAGGACCCTTTGTCATGTACAAGCAAAAACAGGCAGGTGTCTATTTAAAAGGTGGGGGGAGAGGGAGGAATGGGTAAGAGACCAAGGGATAGTGTAAGAGGGGGAAGGTGTCGATGGAAAGTGGATGCCATGTGGTTGGAGTGCCCAGAAGGAATGAAAGGTGTTCCTCAAATATGTGGATAGCCTTGGTTTGGCAGTGAATGAGTCCATGGACCAGTGGCAGATTAACCATTAGGCTGAGTAGGCTGAATCCTAGGGGTTCAGAAGGTAAGGGGTCCTGACACATTATGGTCTGATTAAAATGACTTAACAAAAACAATGAGGTTCATTATTTTCCTTCATCCTTTCTATTTGCTTGATTTCATTAAAAATTGCCAGTAGCCTTCCTGCAGATGAAAAGTTCTGGGCAAGTGAGCCAGCCAGATAATTCTTTTCTGTTGTACTAAAAAATTCAGAGGCTTTGAAACTATTTATAAGGTGGCAGAAATGGGTGACATTGTTGCAGGTTGAAGAATTGTGCATATATACAGGAGCACTGGAAGAATGGGCGCTGTAGCTACACTACTGCAGGAACCTGGTGGGATATTTGCAGCCCTTCCTTCCCGCGACTGCACCCAAGGTCACGGCGGATTTCCACGGTGGCCCATCTGGCCTGAGCAGCGCAGCGACCTCTCCTTGCCCAGTGAGACTGGGAGGGTGACGGCGACCTCTCCCTGCCCAGCGAGACAGGGAGGGTGATGACAGACGGGGACCTCACCCTGCCCAGGTGGACGGGGCCACCACTTTAACATTTCATTGAAATTGGCAGAGTCAGCAAAAAAAAGTTGCACATTGTTGTGAGTGAGGAAACAGGTTTGGCAAGTCTCAAAGGCAAGGACTCTGGACACAGTTTTGATGGGAAGGATTTTATTTACAGAAATGTGGAAAATAGTAACAGATGCAGCGTGCGTTCACACACATTTTCAACAGCTGTGGAAAAGTAATAGTGGACAATTAATAATGAACATGGGGAAAATAGTGTGGGAACAAAACACACACACACAATAAACTGGTACATTCAATGATCAAGGGAAAATCAAAAGATGCCCCACCACCCCTGGGCTCAGTGCAGGCACAGTTCTATGCTATAAGGGACACTAATTAAACACTCCCAACCCTTTTTAACAGTGCACATCTTACCAACAGTTTCTCCAGCACCCTTCCACGTTTCTAGACCTGGAGTGAAGCAAGGTGGACCCCAGCTGGCAAAGAAAGAGAACCAAGAACACATGGCATCTTTATTATGCTGAAGGGTCCAACCCAGGTCGTTAGCAGCGATCAATAGCTCCGTGCCAGGAGGGTTAATCCAATTACAACAGCCAATGGCCCAAGGGCAAGTACAGGCAGGCTGGAGAGTCCAGTCCAGGTAATTTATATGGATCAATGACAAAGTGTGCATTAATGGGTGGGATGGAATCAAACCTTGATTGGCAGCTGGTGTGTCCTCTGACTAGGCAGGGGGCAGTGCTGTCACATGACATCCACAACCCTTCCCAATACACACATTCTTCTCTTCTTCTCTTTGGCTTGGCTTCGCGGACGAAGATTTATGGAGGGGGTAAATGTCCACGTCAGCTGCAGGCTTGTTTGTGACTGACAAGTCCGATGCTGGACAGGCAGACACGGTTGCAGCGGTTGCAGGGGAAAATTGGTTGGTTGGGGTTGGGTGTTGGGTTTTTCCTCCTTTGCCTTTTGTCAGTGAGGTGGGCTCTGCGGTCTTCTTCAAAGGAGGTTGCTGCCCGCCGAACTGTGAGGCGCCAAGATGCACGGTTTGAGGCGATATCAGCCCACTGGCGGTGGTCAATGTGGCAGGCACCAAGAGATTTCTTTAGGCAGTCCTTGTACCTTTTCTTTGGTGCACCTCTGTCACGGTGGCCAGTGGAGAGCTCGCCATATAACACGATCTTGGGAAGGCGATGGTCCTCCATTCTGGAGACGTGACCCACCCAGCGCAGCTGGATCTTCAGCAGCATGGACTCGATGCTGTCGACCTCTGCAATCTCGAGTACTTCGACGTTAGGGATGAAAGCGCTCCAATGAATGTTGAGGATGGAGCGGAGACAATGCTGGTGGAAGCGTTCTAGGAGCCGTAGGTGATGCCAGTAGAGGACCCATGATTCGGAGCCGAACAGGAGTGTGGGTATGACAACGGCTCTGTATACGCTTATCTTTGTGAGGTTTTTCAGTTGGTTGTTTTTCCAGACTCTTTTGTGTAGTCTTCCAAAGGCGCTATTTGCCTTGGCGAGTCTGTTGTCTATCTCGTTGTCGATCCTTGCAACTTAATTGTTGGATTAATATATTAAACTAAATCTGTCACTACAACCAAAGGTGATAACGATTGTTTTAACTTTAATGTCTGTTTTTAATCATTGTTGTACTGTGATTTTGCATAATCAAGTTTGATTAATAAATGAAAGCCTAATTTCTTCCTTCACTGCAGGGATATTTGATCTGTTAATTATGTGACAGTTGTAGAATATGTGTAAAATATAAATGGTTTTGAATGAAATCTCAGCAAAATGAAAGGGAGAAACTGAACTCACATTTATAAATTGAGTTGTTAAGTCACAATGCTGGAGGAACGTCCATTGGAGGTAAAGATGTATTTCTGACATTTCGGCCCGAGCCCTTCTTCAAGGTATCTTTACCTCCTGTGGACACTATAAGACCGGCAGCATTTCTGTGTTTTACCATGGTCACAGCATTGGGTGAAATGTGGGGACTGTCGGGCAAGGTCTTGAGGGGTGTGGGGAGGGCATTACTAAAAGCTCAGCCTACAGCCCAGGTGGTAGTTAATCCACCACTGCCATGGACAGACATGTCAGTGTGGGAAAAGCTTGTGGAATTGAAATGGTTGTCCACTGGAAGGATCTTGCTCTTGCAGCGGACACAGCGCAGGTACTCAAAACAATTTCCCAGTTTGCTTCCAGTTTCCCCAAAGTAGAGAAGGCCACATCAGGAGCACCAGACGCAGTAAATGACCCCATGCAGATAATTCCTTGGTGATGAATCAGAAAATGAGTATTTCAGACATTGTTTAGTGAATGTTACATGATTGACATTTAAGATGAAGAGTAAGATGGGTGAAGGTAACAATCCAGAACTTCTTCCTTTGGTGTGGACCGATTCTCATATTCCTAAGGAAGTGCTCCTCAGTTGAGGAAACCCAAACCTTTATTTGCAGTGTGGAATTCACGAAGAGCAGAAAGCAAAATTGTTATGTGCCTGATAACATTTTAATTTTTTTGTACTGTCTTTTAGACACCATGATAAATATTGAGCCGCACATTAATATACATATAATAATGCAGTGCAAAGCACACATGTTCCAAAGCCTGATTTCAGCCAGAAGTCGTCACAGAGAGGACAAATACATATCATTTCAAAATTCTCAGCAAAAAGCTCGTTTGATGATTTTATAAAACATTTATGTAAATAAACACTAGCAAACATCACTTGGCCTTGCATTATTCCATACTGGGACCAACAAGGACTTGTGTTCAGCACACAAGATCATTTTATAGATGAAGTACAAATCATTATACATTCACAGACTGCAAATATTGATCCCCAATATACAGTAGATAGTTCTTTTTTTAAAAAAAATCACATTAAAAGGTTATTCAAATTTGCTTACAATATTAATATTAAGGCAGTGTTGATATACATGGGCCACTCCACCAGCGCAGCATGTATATACATATAAACAAATCCTCGCCTTTGTAAATACAGCAGCATTCACACAACTGTAAAATACACTGACCAATTATTCTGATATACACATGCACATTTTTATCATCTATAGTACCTTTGACCAACATTTGATACAATTTCATACTTGACCATACAAACAGAATACAATAACAGGATACAATGACCATTGTAGAATCTTTGCATTTAAATCACTTCCACTGAACTTAGTCAAGGACAACATGTAATTAAAAGCCAAAATAACGTCAGTGCTATGACAGTAATGGCTTTAGAGTGCAAATAAAATAGCAGTATTTGAATGGGAAGCTTTCTCCTATGTCACCCCATGAGGTTTTTCTTCTTACCCGATCGCCCCCCCCCCCCCCATCCAGGTGGGTAGGGGCTCAGGTCTGCATGCCTGCAAGCACTGCTGCTTCACTGTGCACATCAAACACTAGCAACAATGGAAGTTGGCTTCTCAGGATTCAAGCTAAAAGCAAATAAGATTACACATCTTGTTTGCAAGCAGAAGCAAGTCTCATCCTTAGCTGCTCCAGGTTCCCACCATCCTTAGCACAAATTAACTTTGGGCAAAAAATAATTTAATACAAGGTTTGCTGGGTGTGGAAGTAATTAATTGGGGAGACTCTCCCTGGACTGCCCTTAGTTCACAACTGGTGGTGCTGCATTAACTTGGAGTAAAAGGAATAGAGTGAACACTTGCTAAACATGGCAGAAGAATTAAAGATTTACAAGAACTGTATTGAAGGCAGTAGCTTAACCCTCTGGATTCCGTATCCGTTTTCAGGGATTACCAACAAGCACATATGCTCCGTGTCCCAGTTCCCCAGGACTGGTTTTATATCCAACCGGTTCATGCTGGTGTTTACCCATGGACCCAGTCAGGAGTATACGTTATGAAAGGTTAAAGATGGCCAGAGACCAAAGTGTTAATACCACACAAATCTCAATATAACGGCTGTTCTAAAATTTAGATGCAATTTTGACAAAAAAAATAATTAATGGAGATTAGCTAGTTTTGTTGTAGATTCATAACTCGAGACCCAGACCTCATGGAATTTATTGCAGTTTCCCTTGCGTGGCAAATGCTTCTGGGGTTTTATGATGGTAATGAGCCATTAATTGGTCCGAATCTGAGGATGCAGGAAATAATGTTTAGTGGTGGACTAAATTAGCATCACATTTTAAATACACGCCTCCATTAGTAGTCTTGTTGCAAGGAGAAGGACAATTACAATAAAATGTGTTATAAATGCAGTCAATTCACTCTGACACCACTGGTGCATCTGACTCAGACTGATAGCAATGCCAGGTAATGCGGAGGAAGGTTGGGGTAACACTACCAATACCCTTTGGAATAATCAAATAAAAACATACGTACTGGTCTGGAAGGGAGCTGGAATTGCTGGCAAGAGGAATACTGTGAAGGGAAAATATTCCAGTGGTCCATAATTAAATGATGAAGTTAAAAATAATATTTATCTATAAATTTAGGGGAACTATTGCTACTTAAATTTATTGTGCCATTAAATCATTACCTCACATTTATATTGTGATTTAATTCTGGTAGCACAAAGAGGTTTTGGAGATGGAAACAAAGACTTGATTCTGTATCTTAACAACCTCTCCTCCTGCACACATGACAGCATCCAGTGACTTCCACATTTTAAATAAAAGTGCTTTATATTCATGGAAGCTTCCGAGAACAATTTTACACTCCTTGGCCTGAAATTTTCACTTTGTTCTTAACTACCTAATAGTAGATAGGATAGGGTCAGAAAGTATGTGAACTGTCCCTGGTCTTTATGTCTGGACAAAGTGGTCAATTTAAACAAATAGCTGCACAACAGCTGATCTTCTAGCAATGCTGTCATCTCTGTGATATTTCACATCCACAAACATTTATGCGCAAATCACATAATTTTTGGCCTGGTTAGTAAACAAATAAAAATGCTCCAGATTCCATGGCAGGTATTTAAATAGAAACCAAAAATAACATTTTATTGGTCATCATTTTATATGTGTAAAGGAAGACTATAATAAAATGCAAATGGCTTTGCAAGGAAAATAATCTTCAAGTTCCACTCATTTGGTGACGTGATCTTAAAATCAATGAAAAAGGTTTCTCAACGTGTCATTCATGGATTTCTGCTCACCAGTTTGTAGCAAGTGAGAATCAGCAGAAACAATTTAAATGGCATTAAGGTCAAGAGCCTTCCATTAATATTGTGTGTTTTCTTTCACTAAAAGTGCCTTTTATACGCTGGAATATTAGTTATTCCCAACAATATACAAAAGTGCTGGAGAAACTCATCAGGCCCAAAATGTCGACTGCGTACATGATCTGTTGAGAGTTCTTCCAGCTCTTTTAACCTTTATTATCTCCAAATTCACTGAAGTGCCCTGAATACCATGATCAGGAGGCTTTTGGGTTGATGCATCAGAAGTTTAATGAATTCATAAACAGCCAGTCAGGGAAATAGATTTGACGATAAAGCCAACAGAAATGGGTTCATATAATATGCAAATTCCCAAAGAAAAATCAAATGAGCACATTTAATCCACAACATCTGTTACTCTCACACATTACTTAACTGCAATAATAACCTCCTGATTAAAAAAAAATATACAAGGATTTACAGCTCAGACTGGAGCAACAAACTCTGCCAGGAACAAAATAATGACGCAATACAGCCACATGATAAGCTGCCACTCAGGTCTCTGAGAAGGCCCCCCCTGAACACAGACTTGACTGCACTGAATTACTCTGCAGACATTTAGCATTGTTGTTTTTGCTGTGATACAATTACATATTACTGAGTCAATAATAAAACACCTTCCCCAGTGAGCGGGCAAGAAGAGTTTGGAATCCAGTTACTGCTCATTCACTAAAAGGTGCTTTTGCTTAGCTTCCTCACATTAACACCTTTCCTCAATTTAAATGGCAACCTTCCCCCAAATAGATCTTGGTCGTGCTTTATTTGTGAAAATGATGCAGCTCCTCCCCTCATTCACTGGTCCCTACATGTACATGTTTCAGATGGCCGAGAGGTGAGATGTTAAATTCGCTCTTATTTACATCCCGACCCGGCTGTGGCAAGCTGCGCACAGAGCGTAAACCATTAACGATTCCTGTCAATGACTTAGGGAACCGGCATCTCATTTGCCTGCTCTTCTTCCTCTCGGCTTTCAAAGGCCTGGTGAGCACGTTCAAGGTCCTCTACGACATTCAGAAGCCTGGCTGCCGCTGTTGTATGTCGATCCTGGTACGAGCGACTCTCCTCCACTCCTGCTGCTTGTGACAGGTTGCAGTTGGTTAGTTAGGAGGCTCTGAAGAAACCCAGCCAAACAATCCCATTTCATGCAAAGATAATTTCAGGGGTAGTTAAAGTAATAAGCACTTTAATAACTTTCAATGCTCCATGGCTCAAGATTCAGGATGGTGATGAATGGAGCCCATGGCGAGCTCCACCATGAAGTTGGCCAAGACAGACACTGCTGTCTTTTCTATTTGTTTCTTTGGATTGCCAACAAATAAACTTTACATTATTTTTTCCCCACATGTTACTCTAAAAAAAAACATGGCCTTTGGAACCTGCAGCAAAGGGAGGTGCCATGAGTGCAGCGGTTAGTGCAGAACTAATTCAGCACCAGTAACCAGAGTTTGAATCCGTCACTCTCTGTAACGAGTTGGTACATTCTCCCAGCGTCAGCTTGGGTTTCCTCTGGGTGCTCCAGTTTCCTCCCATCCTCCAAAAATTTATGATGTTTGGATATTAATTGGTGTATTTGGGCACACAGGCTACCCAGAAGAGCCTGTTACCGGCTATAACTCTTAAATTTTAAAAAAAGGATATTTTTTAAGGAAATGGTCCAACCATTTTGTTGTGGTATTATAAATGGTTTAAAACCATGCTATGCATAACTGTGCATGGTTACCAGAGAGTCTCCCCTTTGCTTATCTTCCCAATTCTAAATGATCTTCTCTCCATATCCCCACCCCCACCCACTTCACTGATTTGGCCTTGAGATAAAGCTATTATTCCCTGGTTAATGACAATTAGAAAAGGGATGGGGCAAGAGAACTTGCTAGACGTTTTCCACCTCCTTTGCTGTGTGCCGATTATTTTGATCAGAATAGGTTAATAATGCCTCTGCTTCCTGCAGAATCAAAGGTTTGGCATGTCGCCTGCTCTCACAGATGCTGCAATGTCAGTACCTGTCAGGGTGCATCACTGCATGGTCTTCCCAAGACCACAGCAAACTGTGGAGGGTTGTGAATGTGGTTCCAGCCCTAACGCATACCACATCGCTTAGCTACTGACCCTATCTACACCTCACACTACCTTGGAAAAACAGACAATAAATCAAGAGATCCATCCCACTCCGGCACACTCTCTTCACTTCCCTCCCGTCAGGAAGAAGATTCACAAGTGTAAGATCATGCAACACCAGTGTTAAGGACAGTTTATATCCTGCAGTTATCAGACTCCAGAATGAACCTCACAACAATAAAACTACATTGATTTTACACCGTACCAATTGATCTCTCTCCATATCTCTTCACTTTTGAACGGTCTCATTAGATATATAATATTACAGAACATAGTGTAATACAGCAACGGACAGGCCCTTCGGGCCTCGATGTTGCTTTGACCCATAGAAACCTTCCTAAAAAAAAGTACTAAACTCTCTCTACCCCATAACCCTCTATTTTTCTTTCAGTCATGTGTCTAAGAGTCACTTAAATGCCCCCAATGTTTCAGCCTCCACCACCATCCCCAGCAAAACATTCCTGGCACCCACAACTGCATTTTTAAAAAAGAAACATACCCTGATCTCTTCCCTAAACTTCCCTCCCTCCACTTTGTACACATGTCCTCTGGTGTTTGCTGATCCTGCCCTGGGAAACACGTGCTGGCTGTCCACCCGCTCTATGCCTCTTGTAATTTTGTAGAACTCTATCAAGTCTCCTCTCACCTTTCTATGCTCCAAAGTTAAAGTCCCAGCTCTGCTAACCTTGCCTCATAAGACTTATTTCCCAATCCAGGGAACATCCTGGTAAATCTTCTCTGCACCCTCTCCATAGCTTCCACATCCTTCCTATAATGAGGTGACCAGAACTGAACACAATACACTAAGTGTGGTCTCATCAGAGATTTGTAGAGTTGCAACATGACCTCTCTACTCCTGAATTAAATTCCCCTATTAATGAATTCCAGCATCCCACAGGCCTTCTTAGCTATCCTATCAACCTAAGGGATGTATGGATTTGAACACCCAAGGTCCCTCTGTTCATCTACACTCTCAAGTAACCTACCATTCTATAGTCAGCCTTCTACTGACTATAGAAGTTGGGATGTTATGTTAAAGTTGTATAAGAGATTGGTGAGGCCAAATTGTGTAAGTTTTGGTCACCTAGCTAAGATTAAATTAAATTTCAAAGAGTGCTGATAAGATTTATTAGGATGTTGCCTGGGCTTTAGGAACTGAGTTACAGGGAAAGGTTAAACACGTTAGTGCTTAGTCCTTCCAAAATGCATCACCTCACATTTATCCGGATTGAAATCCATCTGCCACTTTTCTGCCCAACTCTGCATCCTGTCTATATCATTTTGTAACCTTTGATATCATCTTGTAATATACGAGATGGCTGGCTGGTCTGTTTGCAAAACAAATTTTATCACTGCATGTGACAATAAATTTGAATGTGAACTCAATCATTGACTTGGTTCTGGGTTTGAGACTTCTGCCAGATGGCTGAAATTGAATCCATAATGTGATGGTAAATTTGATATTCATCTTCTCGTACAATCTCATAAGTTACAGTTTGGCATGCATTGTGCAAGAGTTACTAGGATTTGGACTAAGAACCATACAACATTACAGCACCAAAATAGCCCCTTCAGCCCTTCTAGCCTGTACTGAACTGTTTTTCTGCACCCACTCTATAGCCCTCAATACCTCTCCCATCCATATACCTATGCAAATTTTTCTTTAATGTTTAAAATTGAGCCCACAGTGACCACACCACTTCAGCTGGTAGCTTGTTCCACACTCCTATCACTCTGAGTGGAGAAGTTTCCCCTAAACTTTTCCCCTTTAACTCTTAAATCTTGGCATCTGGTTTGCTTCTCATCTACCATCAATGGAAAAAGCCTACCAACATTATATATCTCGTAATTTTAAATACCTCTATCAAATTTCCCCTGATTCTTCTATTTTCAATGGAAAAAAAGTCCTAACGTGTTTAACCTTTCCCTGTAACTCAGTTCCTAAAGCCCAGGCAACATCCTAATAAATCTTCTCAGCACTCTTTGAAACCTAATTTAATCTTAGTTAGGTGACCAAAACTTCACACAATTTGGCCTCACCAATCTCTTATACAACTTTAACATAACATCCCAACTTCTATACTCAATAGTTTGATTCACGAAGGCCAATATGCCTAAAACTCTCTTTGCTACCTTATCTACCTGTGAGGCTACTTTCAGGTAACAATCTACATTCCCAAATCCCTCTCGATCTACCACACTCCTCAATGCCATACTATTTTCCATTCATGTTCTTTCTTGGTTTGTCCTTCCAAAATGTAACACCTCACACTTGCCTGCATTAAATTCCATCTGCCGTTCTTTCACCCTATTTTTCCGGCTGATCCAGATCCCTCTGCAAGTATTGAAAACCTTCCTCATTGTCCACAATGCCTCCTATCTTGGTGTCATCTGCAAACTTGTTGATTTTTTTTTTAAACACATTATCATCCAGGTCATTGATATAGATAACAAACAACAATGGTCCCAGTACCGATCCCTGGTCATCAACACCTCTCTCTGGCTTATCCCGCACAGTCGATGTCAAATCCTGTTTACTATTTCATCATGAATATCGAATGTATGAACCTTCCTGACTAAGCTCCCATGTGGGACCTTGTCAAAGGCATTACTAAAGTCCATGTAGACAAGATCCACAATCTTTCCTTCATCAACCTTTTTGGAAACCTCCTCAAAAAACTTTCAGATTGGTTAAACATGACCTACCACATTCAAAGCCACGTTGAGTATCCCTAATCAGACCTTGGCTATCCAAATACTTGTTTATCTGATCTCTTAGAGCACCTTCCAATAATTTACCTATCACTAACATCATGCCCACTGGCTTACAATTTACAGGGTTAATTGTGGCCTTTTTTTAAACAACAGAGCAATGAGCTACCTGTCAATCCTCCAGTACCACATTTTAAATATTTCTGTCAGAGCCCCTGTAAATTACACTAATGTCCCACAAAGTCCAAGGGAACATCTTGTTAGCCTGAGGATGTTTCCACCCTTATTTGCACCTCCTCTTTAATCTACATTGGTTCCATGACCTCACTGCTTGTTTTCCTAACTTCCATTGACTCTGTACCAGTTTCCTGAGTAAATACTGATGCAAAAACCCTTTTCAGATCCCCCCTCCCCATATCCATTAGCTCCATACATAGCCAACCTCTCTGATCTTCAAGGGGACCAATTTTGTTCCTTACTATCCTTTTGCTCTTAATATACCTGTAGAAAACCTTCAGATTTTCCTTCTCATTGTCTGCCAAAGCAACCTCGTGTCTTCTTTTAACCTTCCTGAATTCTTTGAGTTTTTTTCTTGCATTTTTCATTCTCCTCAAATACCTTATTTGCTCATTGACTATGCCTGCTATATATCTCTTTCTTCTTCTGAACCAGATCCCCAATGTCCCTCAAAAACCAAGGTTCCCTCTGCCTGTTAACTCCACCTTTATTCCTGACAGGAACATACAGATTCTGTACTCTCAAAATTTTACCTTTGAAGGCCCTCCACTGACCTCACACATCTTGACAGAAAACAACTTATCCCAATCCACGCTTTCTAGATCCCATTTCCTCAAAATGACCCTTTCTCCAATTGAGAACCTCAACCTGAGGCCCAGACCTATCCTTCTCCATAATTAATTTGAAACTAATGGCATTATGATCACTGGACCCAAAATTTTCCCCAACACAAACTTCTATCAGCTGTCCTGACTTGTTCCCTAATAGGAGATCCAATATTGCACGCTCTCTAGTTGGCACCTCTATATATCAATTTAGAAAACTTTCCTGAACAAATTTGACAAACCTAAGCTTTTTTTTTTACTGTATGGGAGTCCCAGTGAAAATGTGGAAAGTTAAAATTTCCCACGTGTGTTTCCTGCAGCTGTCTGCTATCTCTCTACAGATTTTCTTCTCCAGTTCTTGGGTGATCTATAATACAATCACAGGAGTGTGGTCATATCTTTCCTGTTCATCAGCTCCACCCTTATAGCCTCAGTAGACAAACCCTCTGGTGTGTCCTGAGTACATGTGATATTTTCCACTCCTCCCCCATTCTATCGCATCTGAAACAGCAGAACCCAGAACATAAAGCTGCCAATCCTGCCCCTCCTGCAAAAAAGTTGTACTGATGGTCACTATTACGAGCTCCCGTTTTAGTAAAATAGGATTATCACTGCAAGGGATAGTATCAACAGGAGGGACTGAATGGTCAATTACCATTTAACATTTCACAAACACATCACGTCGCAACCTAGTGATAATTCGATATATTGAAAGAACTGAGGGAAGATTTGTTACAGCCTGTTCCAGAATTTGATGCATTTGCAAAGGTATTGTGGTTTTCCAGGGGGAGAACCCTTCTGACGGCTGAAGAGAAAAGATGGCTTTTTGAAGTAGCTCTTGTGGCCGGCCATTTTTGTGGAATTCAGAGCAAAACATTCTCTGTGAATGACTGGATCTTTTTGGTGGATTGTTTCCCAAAAGACCCTCCTGCCACAGGTCAAAGTGCTTCATTTTGATTGTGACTAACAGTGGAGGTCACTTGGAGAGACTGCTTCATTTTAAGTGTGACGAGCAGTGAAGTTATTTGAAGAGACCGGAGAAGAGATTTGTGGAGGCCGCCCAGTTCGAGTTTTGCCTACAAAAGGACCAGGAGTGTTTTAACTACAACTCGTATGGATGGATATTTCTTCAAAGGCAACGCAAGAAGAATGAATGAGTCTGTAGTAGCCACGACTCCATTCTTCCCATCAGTTCAACATTAAATTTCAAAGGCCTAAACTTCAACATTGAATTTGAAAGACTGAACTTTGATGTAACTTTTTAGATTTTGGCCTGGACTAGTACGTGCGCACACACACACACACGATAAGTGCCCCCACAGATGGGATAGATTTAGTGTTAAGGATAGTTTAAGAGTAAGAAATAAAATTAGTGGTTTAAAATTAAACACTGTCTGGTTCATTGTCTATTGCAGCTCATTACACATGGTTCATAACACCTCAATGTCATAAGTCCACATGCTAATCCATGCTCTAAGCTCGTCTGCCTTTCCTATAATACTTCTTGCATTGATATAGATGCACCAGAGAAAATTTTCACCATGTACAATCTTTCCTATTCTAACGTTACAGCAATTTTCACACCTTTTCCCTCCTCCACTTCCCTTTCTAATCTCGTTTTAACCCCCTGGAGCAACAGTAGCAGGCCTTCCTGCAAGGATATTAGTTTGGCTCCAGTTTGGATGCAAACCATCCATTCGGAACAGGTCCCACCTTCCCTGTAGGAGACCCCAATGATCCAGAAATCTAGAGCCCTCCCTCCTTGTCTTTAGTCACATGTTAAGCTGCATTATCCTCCTATTTCTAACCTCACTTCCTTGTGGCACAGGTAGCCATCCTGTGATCACAACCCTGGAGATCCTGACCTTCAACCTAGAACCTAACTCCCTGAACCCTTTTTCCAAGACCTCCTCACCCTTCCTACATGGCATTTGGCGGCTCACCCTCCCTCCTGAGAAAGCTGTGAAGCTGATCTGAGATATCTCAAACCTGGCACCAGGAAGGCAACATACCATCTGGGATTTTTGATCTTTTCCACAGAACCTCTTATCTGTCCCCCTAATTATGGAATCCCCTATCACTATAACTAATCTCTTCTCCTCACTTCCCTTCTTAGCCACAAGACCAGAATCCATGCCAGAAACCTGATCACTGTGGCATGTCTCTGGTATGCTCCCCACCACCCCCCCCCCCCCCCACCAACATATCCAAAACAGTATTCTTAATATTGACGGGAATGGCCAGAGGGGTGCCCTACACTGCCTGCATGTTCCCTTTTCCTCTCCTGACTGTCACCTAGTTATACCCCCACTGCTTCTTAGGTGTGATACCATCCCTGTAACTCCTGTCTATCATCTCCTCAGCCTACCAAATGATTCAGAGTTCATCCAACTCCAGCTCCAATTCCTTAACTCAGTTTGTAAGGAGCTGCAGCTGGATGCACTTCTTACAGACAAAGTCATCAGGGTTCCTCTTGTTGGGTTCCATGATCACCCAACAAGAGCAATATTCGCCCGCATTGATTGCCATTCCCATTGTCTATAACTAGAAGAAAAAAATATTTAATATAAATATAAACCTGCCCTTACCTGCACCTAATGCTGAATCTTTTTGTTCCTCAAAGAGGGTGGGCCTTACTGACTTCAACTCCTGCTCCACCACCTCAGCTTCTCCTCACCAAAGCCCTTTGAGTCAAAGCCCTGCTGCTCAGACCACTCTAACAACGTCCACTTTCTGCGCAGTCCCTCACTTTTATAGTGATGCTTGGGTCACCTGACCTTGATTCCCCAATCAGCTTCTCCCTGCTGAATCTGATCTTTTCAAATCTTGCTCCAACTGCCTTGGTCACCTGCCATCAACTGCCCAGGGATTAACTTCCTCTTCACTTCATTGTTTCTCTTTTGTCCCAAATGTTGAAAGTAACAATATGATAGCAATTCTAAGGATATTTTTATATTGTTTTGTCAAAATGCACCTGCTTGATTTTGGAGAATGGTTGTAAAATATTCCTTTGAATAATGATGTTGGCAAGGCACTCTATAGAATTGTTCTATGTTTCAATGTATGCTGCTAGTTGCTCCACAAAGATTGGCTGGGAGGATGTTCAGTATAGTTGGGCTCGTAGGTTAAAATTGTGATGAAAGTTCACAACACATAGGGTTATAATTCATGGAATTTAAGGGCAAAGTGTGAAGTGATTGAAGCTATGAAGGGGAATTAATAAGATCATAGAAGGTTGACAGTTTTGAACTCTTCTAAAAATAATAATCAATTAGTATTTTTTCTATTACTAAAGATATTAAAATGATATGAGATTAAAGGCAGTTCTAACGAGCTGGGTCAAAAGTCAGAAGTCCTGGAGCAACTCAGCTAACCTTGCATAGGAAGTAAAGTTACACTGAATCACCAGATGTTTTGGGCCTGAGCGCCCTTTGTCAGGTTATGAATGTCACAGGATAGGAATGATTTCACTGAATGGCAGAATAGACTCAAGAGGCCCAAGTTCATCTACTCCAGTTCCTTGAGTTGTATGAGATACATTGGTCAATAATAGGATAAAAATATCATTTCTGCAATATAATTCTTTACAATAAAAATATTGTTCAAAATTGTGCTATTAGTCCATTTACTAATTCTAGGACATGTACTTCTTAACCATTGTTTATGGATAATTGCCTCTTTATTTAAGAGTCTGGTTACCTTCTTTAGTTCCATCACTCTGTATTCTTTCCTCCTTGTCCTTCACTGGGCTAATGTCTGAAGATTCAAGGTACTTCTTTCTAAAAATAACAAAAAGGAAAGTTACAAAAATCTTCCAGTTTGAGCATATTTTTTGTTCAAAAAGTAGTGCTTTTTTTAATTTCAGCTGAATTTGAAATCTTTTCTGATTGACACTGAATATTTCATGTCACAATTCATAAATTAAAAATTACCTTCAATTCCAATGTGTACCATGAGGAAAAAGCATCAGACAAAATAAATGCTCCTTTTAAAATTGGTGATTGGCACGAACAAGCCAACCAATAGTTTACATTTTGTTGAAGAAACCTGTTTTAGTTTTGACATGTGTTATTCTAAAATGTAAGGACACATTTTAACATGGATCTCTTTCAATGTAACATAGGATATACCAATTTTCATCAAGATTGCACCATCTAAACTTTAAACAATTCAGTACCGCCCTCTGTTACTCATAGTAATTAAGCCAAAATTTTATATTGTATTGTAGGTAAACTATTTAATGTGCCTGCTTTTCATAATACTATGAATGGCTATTAGCTTGGAGTGAGGATATTTACAACTAATTAATTAAACAGCCTTATTTGATGTTGATCATTTAAAATGTTACATTTCAACTTGCTGTTTGTTTTATGAACAGTGATTGGGAATGTAGTGCCATCTCGTGGCACAATCTATGGTTTCAATGTTCTGGTATTTCTGGGTGCTTTTTGATCAGCTGATTTTACTGAGCCAAGTCTTTCCCCTGTTCAGTAATTTAATTTGTACAAGGCAAGATAAAATATTTGATTAATTATAATTTTATTTCCCCTTCCTGACACCAACAGATACATCATAAACACTGAGAAGGAACAAGCTTGGAAAGATTGCGTCTCTCGAGTAAGGGCTTGGCTTTTAATTTTTTTTTCAAAATTTGAGAAAGGTTCATTTTTCTTTCACTGTTCCATAATGTGAGAAAAGTCCTTGAATGTTTATGAATGTCTGAGGTGTTTAGAAATATTCAGAACCTTGACTAGTTTGTCACCCAAACTACGCTTTGTAGCTGTTGAATGGACTGGGATTATTATCCTGACCCAACCATGTTACATCATTGCATTAGGATCAGGCAAACTTCAGTAAATCAGCATTAGTAGTTCTGGTTATATTATATTAATGAAAAAAAAATCAGTCACAAACACTATACAACATACTATCATTGAATTTTTTTTAAAGAAACCATTTTGGGTTCTCCCCCTTCCTGTGACCACATTGGCACATCTGAATGTGACTCAATAGTGAAAGTACCATGTGACTTACTTCAGTTTGTCTCTGCCTTGCAGCAGCTGCTTATAAATAGCCTGAGTCTCAACGGCAGGTTCGAGGGGGTCACTCCAATCTCCAAGAGTTACTGCAGAATGTGTACGGCTGCATCCCTGCACTGTTGAACAAATGGAAAGTTTTCAGCACAGACAGGCCATCAAATACTCCAGTCGTTCTGTTTGCTTTATGATGTCTTTCTTGATATTGTGGGGGAAAATGAACAGTGGCGTCTTTTTTTTAAAAAAAGCTGTTCGGAAATTTAGAACTTGTTAGAAAGCTATTTAATCCTGTGAGAGAATAATGTGAAGTAGGAAAAATCTGCCTGGTTCCAGTTCTGAAAATAGAATAATGTAATAAAACACTGGAAAGACACGTTAGAGATGGTACAGCTTACTGAGCTGGAGATACAACTATCGTTGTCCATTGAGACCAACAGTTAGTGGGTCTAAAACAGTACTTGGTTCATTTAACTGGAGAGTATGCTGAATATCGTTGTATGATCACACAACAATTGCATAAAGGGAATTATCCCATCCTGTCCATACGTGAGGATGACGTATGTACTACCTTCAGGAGAGTGGATCCGAGGAAAGCATCCAGCCCGGAATGAGTACCTGGGCGAGTATTAAAAATCTGTGCTGACCAACTTACCAAGGTATTCATGGATATCTTCAATAGCTCACTCTAGCAGGGTGTGGTACCCAGCTGTTTTAAGCAGGCATCAATCATACCAGTCCCCAAGATGTAAGTGCTAATATCGTCCAGTAGCACTTACATCAACAGTGACAAAGTGTTTTGAGAGGCTGGTGTTGAAGTATATCTGATCCGGTCTGAGCAGTTTCAAGGATACATTCCAATTCACCTATCGTAGATACAGGTCGACGGCAAATGCCATCTCACTAGCTCTACACAAGGTCCTCGAACCTGGACAGCAAAGATTCATTTATCAGGATGCTTTTTATTGACTATAGTAGGGCATTTTAACACCATCATCCCCTCAAAACTGATCAGCAAACTCCAAGACCTGGGAGTTAACACCCCTCTGTGTAATGAGACCATGGATTTCCTCCCCTCCAGACCATAATCAGTGAAGATTGGTAAGAACTTCTCCTCCACAATCACCATCAGTACCAGAGCATCACAGGGCTGTGTTCTAATCCCCCTGCTCTACTTTACACCTATGACTGTGTAGCTCGGTTCGACAATAACACCATCTACAAATTTTCCAATGATACCACAGTAGTGGGTTGCATAAAGGAAGGGGATGAGTCAACATACAGGAGGGAGATTGAAAACTTGGCTGAATGATACACCAACAACAACCTAGTACTCAATGTCACCAAAACTACGGAGCTGATTGTTGACTTCAGGAAAGGAAAGCCAGAGGTGTACAATTCAGTGATCGTTGGGGGATCAGAGGTAGAGAAGGTGAGCAAATTTAGGTTCTTGGGAGTCACCATCTCAGAGGATCTTTCCTGGACCCAGCACACCGATGGTATCATGAAGAAAGCATATCATTGCTTCTACTTCCTCAGGAGTTTGTGGAGGTATTGGTATGATACTAGAAACTCTGGCAAATTTCAACAGAATGTTAAGTGTTCTGACCAGCTAGTATGGGAACACCAATACCCCTGAGTGTAAAGACCTCCAAAAGTTAGTGGGCACAGCTCAGGACATCACAGGGAAACCCATCCCCACTAATGAGTACATCGGAGGGCAGCAGCAATCATCAAAGACCCTCACCACCCAGCACACGCTCTGTTCTCAGTAAAGAAGTCTAGGTGCCACAAGACTTGCACCACCAGGTTCAGGAACAGCTGCTAGCCTCCACCATCAGACTCCTCAATGACAAACTCAATCAGAGATTCACCTAAGGACTCTTAATTATGCACTGTATTGATTTTCTTTTGTTCTCTCTGTTCTGCAGTCAGTTTGCTTATATTCATTATCTGTTTACAGTTCTTTTATTTATTTATATGATTACATTTTGTACAGTTTATTTTTTGCACTACTAATTATGGCTAATTCTGCCTTGCCTGCAGGGAAAAGGAATCTCAGGGCTATATGTGAATGCCACGTATGTAATCTGACAATAAATCCAAAATCTGGAAAATCTGGATTTCAACCATTTTAAATTTTAATATGGGGACTGGAAAAAAAACTGTGCCAACTTTGAACTCAGGTAAGGGGGAGGTGAAGAATTTTGGAAGTCTAAGCAGGGCTCAGTAAATGGTAGACTGGAGTGACCACATCTCAAGTATTATGAGCAGTTCTTGTTGGCCAATTATATCATGAAAATGGCAGAAAAGATTCATGAGGATATGGCCAGGATTGGAGGCCTTGAGTTACAAGCAGAGACCAGATAGACTAGGGATTTTCTCCCTGGAGTGTTGGAGGCTGAGGGATGATTTTTATGGGGCAGCTTGGTTAGTGCAGGAGTGAGCACAAATCTATTACATGCCAGCGTCCAGGTTTGAATCTGGCGCTGTCTGTATGGAGTTTGTCCATTCTCTCCATGACTGGGTTTCCTCTAGGTATTCCACTCTCCAAAGACGTACGGGGTTGATAAGTTAATTGGCCACATGGGTGCATTTGGGAGTCGAGGGCTGGAAGGGTCCATTACTGTGGTAATACCAAATTAAATTAAAATCATGGAGGTCTATAAAATCAAGAGGAGTAAAATAGTATTTTTCCCCAGTGTAGGGAAATTTAAAACTAAAGGACATTGATTTTAGACAAGAGAGGTAGATTAGAAAGGAACCTGAGGGGCACCTTTCTCTCACAGACTGTAGAATGTACATTGAATGAGCAATCAGAAGATTGTTGCTGATACAATTGCAACATTCAAAAGGTATTTGGAAAAAGTACATGGATAAGAAATGGCCAAAATCCAAGCAAATGGGGCCACCATAGGCAGACAAGTTTGGTTGGAGAGCCTGTTTCCATGCTGTAAAACTCCGAATCTATCACCTAAAACTCTGCTGCATGTACAACTTATGCAATTAACGTTACATTTCCATGTTGTAATCCACTTGCAAAATTCAGGTCCATTGATCTCCCAGTTAGTTTTTGTGGCTTCCTTCTGTAGAGTAGTTCTAGGATTGTCTTTTCAAAACTATGCTTTCACGTTGATGTCCCTCCATACTTTCAGCACAGCATTTTTTTACTCAAGTGTTTTCAAGCAAATACACAAACAGAACAATTGCTCAGAGTTGTGATTATCTTTATCAGCTGAACCATAAATGAATGTTTTCACTTGTGTTGATTAAAATATAATCAGATCATTGAGATGGCAACGACAACTAAACTGACTGCAATCACAATATTCAGCAGACTAATTAAAATATACTCACAAGATAAATTGAGAAGATAGTTAAATTGCAAAACCATTTCTATTCATCACATCATCAAATGTAATGTGAAGTGAATTTAATAAAATCCTTCATGTTTAATATTTTTGAACCATCAATTTAGTTCTTGGTTTACTGGGTTAAATACCTGACTTATCAATCTGAGACACAAGTAATTAAGCAGAAATTAAAGTCCCATCAAAAAGGAAACTTGGAAGCAAATACAGTGCACATGCAATTGTAGTTAAGCTGAATTGTTTTCCTTGTTGCCTACCAATCTCAGTGCCCCAAAGCATCTTGATATCATCATGGCTACACATCTCGATTAAAGTGCCATTCACATCTAATTATGCCTCTTTCACTGATTCAAAAAAGGTGTGTGTAATTCAGTCAAAATTCCTGGCAGAGCAGGAAACAAGTTGCATTTCCAATGAACTTGCATTGGTTTGAGGAAAAAGAAATTACTGAGGCTTACTTTGCACTTTTATGTTGTCAATATATATCAAAACATTCATGACTTCGTGTTCTGAAAGACTCTGGAGAGAAATTTGTCTTTGGGTGCTTTTTTTTCAAAAATAGTCTTTATTCACAGTAAATTATTTACAAAAAATGAAAACTGTTCCAAGATTCTTTGCACCCTTTGTGTCATGTCCATCAATGTACATAGTTACAGACTATGATAGTACAGGATACTATCACCAATGTATATATTTGAATATATTTACATATAGTAGTAGTGATTGGCTGAGAGCCGTAGCCATGGCTACTGGCAGGTCATAAAGGGCTGCTCCTAACCAGACCCAGGTCAGTCTGGACTGGTCGGCCTCAATGTACTATTAGGCTCCAGTCTTTTTTTAATAACAGCGTTGGTTTGAGTTAACAAGTCTGAGTCATTTGATGCGCTACAATTTTATTAGCAAAAGATTGGAGCGTAGTACATCGAGGTCGACCCGACTGCTATATGTAAATATATACATTGGTGATAGTATCCTATACTATCACACAGACGGTCTCTATTTCCACCGCCGTGGCATCTTGGCGTTACTCCACCACCCCCACCCCCCCGCTGTTTGATCTCAGCCCCTGAAAACCTGGTAATGCCCAGCAACTCTAGACTGTGGCCCTTCCCCACAGTGCCCTTGCATGGGTTGCACCAAGCCTCAGGGCATCCCTCAGCACGTACTGCTGCACCCTGGAAGTCCACACATGATTAGTGCTGCATTGCACTCTAATTCCAAGTTTGGCTTGATTGTCTTTAATGCCTCATGGGCTGGTGCTTGTGGGAAGGCCAACTTTCCAGGTAATGTTGCCAATGTGCATGAATTATAGATGACCTGAAACTTTAATTTCACACTTAAAAAAACAAATTTATGCTGAGAATCCGATGCTTTCTTTTGATCCCATTGATGCATGCTAATTTTGGTCTGAAACTTGACGAAAATGATCAAGAAAAGGCATTGAAATATTTGAGAGGAATAAAAGTCAATAACCTCAGATCAGTCAGCCGATATCCTTGTACGGTAAATGATGAGACTACAGAGATTATGGATGCCAGAACAGTGATCTGCAACCTCACTGAATTGGAAGACAACTAATCTGACATCACTTTTTAAGAATGGAATTGGAGTTTCAAGATTGGTAAGAACTTCTCCACAATCGCTATCAGTACCGGATCCCCACAGGGCTCTGTTCTTAGCCCCCTGCTCTACTCACTTTAACTTACGACTGTGTACCTCAGTACGACAACAACACCATCTACAAATTTGTCAATTATACAACAGTAGAGTCAGCAGACGGGACGGAGATTGAAAACTTGGCTGAATGTTGCGCCATCAACAACCTTGCACTCAATATCACAAAAGACCAAGGAGCTGATTGTTGACTTCAGGAAAGGAAAGCCAGAGGTGTTCGATCCAGTGATCATTGAGGGATTAGAGGTGGAAAGGACAAGTAAATTTAAGTTCTGGGGAGTCAGTATCTCAGAGGACCTTTCCTGGACCCAACACACCAATGGCATCGTGAAGAAAGTACATCAGCGCCTCTGCGTCTTCAAGAATTTGCGGAGGTTTGGTATAACACCAGAAACCCTGGCAAATTTCTACAGAGGTGTGGTGGAAAATGTTCTGACCGGCTGCATCACAGTCTGGTATGGGAACACCAATACCCCTGAGCAGAAAGCCCTCCAAAACCAAATGGACACAGCCCAGGACATCACAACCAAAACCCTCCCTGATATTGAGTACATCAACAGGGTACACTGCCATCATCAAAGAGCAGCAGCAATCATCAAAGACCCTCACCACCCAGCACACGCTATGTTCTCGCTGCTGCCATTAGGAAAGAGGTATAGGTGCCACAAGACTCACATCAACAGGTTCAGGAACAACTGCTACCCCTCCACCATCAGACTCCTCAACGACAAGCTCAATCAGAGACTTGTTTAAGTACTCTTACTTGTTCATTTATTGATTTTCTTTTATTCTCTCTGTATTGCAGTCAGTTTGTTTATATTCATTATCTGTATACAGTTCTCTTATTTCTTTACATGTTTACACTGCGTACAGTTTATTTTTTGCACCACCAATTAATGATAATTCTGCCATGCTTTCAGGGAAAAGGAATCTCAGAGCTGTATGTGATTTCATGTATGCACGCTGACAATGAATCTGAAATCTGAGAAATCAATTAGATTGAGAGCTGCTTTTGGCAAAATACTGGAATCCAAATTAAAAGATAAAACCAGAACTGAATTTAAATAACTTTGAACTCGTAAAAATGTCCAGGAATAGTGACATCCTTCACAGCCATTCTCATGCATTAAACTCAATGGAGATTGAGGGTGGAACAGGTTATTGCAACAGAAAAATGCTGGAGAAACTCAGCAGGTCACGCAGGATGCACAGGAAGCAAAAGGCAGTCGACATTTTGGGCTGAGACTTCCCAACAAAGGGGTCAGGTCTGAACTTAGACTACTTTTTAATTCTTCATGGATGCTGCGTGACCTGCTGAGTTTCTCCAGCACTTTTGTGCCTTGCACTCTGTAGCGTGAATAAAAGCTCTCACAACTAGAGGGAGAACAAACGCATTTATTAGCTTATAACTATGGGTAGGGTCTCACAGTAGTCTTCGGAAGGGTTCTGGGTTTAGGCGGGAAACGATGCTTATATGTGTGCAGATGGGGGCGGAGCCGGGAGGCGGGGCCAGCCATCAGCACCACACATTACCAGTGAATCCCAGTTCACTGCATTCACCCCTTCCGGCAGAATTTAGGGTCTGTGAATGAAGACAGAGAACATGGATTCAGAAAAAAAAGTAAAAAACTATACATTTATTTTCAAATTTACAGATTTAAGCAGTCCGGGGCGTCTGGAGATTCTGGTGGAGCTTGGACTCCTTGAGTCTCCTCGTCCCCTTGTGAGGAAAGAGTGGCAGGCTGGGTCTCCGGCTCGACGGTGGAGGGGAATGCACTTTCTTTCTGAACCAGATCGCCTGAGGCCCTGACTGGGGGCTGGCAAGAATGAGCTCTGGGGCTCACAGGGTATTTGAGGCAACTGACCCTCTGTTCTGGCGGGTGCCAGGTCACTGATGAAGACAGTATCCTCCTTACTATCTGTGTACTCCACATAGGTGTATGTGGGATTGGCGTGGAGCAGTTTCACCCCTTTCCACCAGGAGGTCGGTCTTGCTTCTCCTCACGTGCTTCCTGAGAAGGACTGGACCAGTAGTGGTGAGCCAGGTTGGGAGTGTAGTTCCCGATGTCAATCCTCTTTCGAAATTAAATGAGAGCTCATACATAGTAGCAACCGGATGGAATGGTGTGCCATAGGGAGGACTTCCTGCCAATGTGAGTCTGGAAGGCCTTTTGACTTCAGGGCCAGTTTGACAGTCTTTCTTCCAGATCGCGGCATTCTCCTTTTCAACCTGTTTGTTCCCCTGGGGGTTGTAGCTAGTAGTCCTACTGGATGCGATGCCCCTCACCAGCAGGTAGTGACGTAGCTCGTCGCTCATAAAGGATGAGCCCTGGTTGCTATGAATATAGCTGGAATACCCGGACGAAAATAAAGTCTAGGGCCTTTATGACTGACTGTGTGGATGTGTCTGGACAGGAATGGTGAACAGGAAGTGGGAGTACTCATCAGTGATAGAGAGAAAGAAAGTGTTCCCGTTCGTAGAGGGGAGAGGTCTCTTAAAATTGACACTGAGCCATTCAAAGGGCCTGGATGACTTGATCAGGTGCACCTTTGTGGGGCGGTAGAAGTGTGGCTTGCACACCGCGCAGACCCGGCAAGACCTGACGGCTCCCATGGAGTAGGGCAGATTGCACGTCTTGACAATATGGGCCATGTGGGTAATCCCTGGATGGCAGAGCTCATTATGCAGAGACCGCAGTTGGCCGGTGTGTGCAGAGGCACAGCTTCCTCTGGATAAGGCATTTGGAGGGTCATTAAGTGCTCCTGGCCAATAGGCAATGTCATAATTGTACGTGGAGAGCTCGATCCTCCACCTAGCAATCTTGTCATTTTTGATTTTTCCCCTCTTGACATTATTAAATATGAATGAGACTGAGCGCTAGTCAGTCAGGGCGTAAATCTTCTAGCAGCCAGGTAGTGTCTCCAGTGCCTCACGGCTTCACACTCCTTTTCCACAGATGGGTTCCAGAGCTCATGGCCTTGTAATATCTGAGAAAAAAATTGCAATTGCCCTGCCCGCCTGCTTGAGGGTAGCATCCAAGGGCTACATCCGAAGGGTCACTTTCCACGCATGCATGGTGGCTTTTGCAATGTAATTCTGGAGGTATTTAAAAACCATTTGGACTTCAGCCAAGAGGGGGAATATTGTGGCTTTTAAGAGAGGGTGAACCTTATCAGTGTATTGAGGGATCCACTGGGCGTAATATGAAAAAAAACCCCAGGCATCTCCACAAAGCCTATGATGTCTTGCGAATGGGCAGCTCCAACAGGGGGCACATCTTATCAGGATCGGGGCCAATGATGTCATTCTCCACCACGTAGCCAAGGATTGCCAGACGTTTAGTCCTGAACATGCTCTTGTCAGAGTTATAAGTGAGGTTCATGGCTTTCATGTGGAGAAAACTCTGGAGTTTGGCTTCATGATCTTCCAAAGTATAGCCACAGATGGTGACGTTATTGAGATAGGGCAAGGTAGCCTCAACCCATACTCATCCACCATTCTGTCCATCTGCCGTTGGAAGATAAAAAACCTGTTAGGGATACCAAAAGGGACCCTCCGGAATTGATAGAGATATATGTTACGCTCAAATGTTGTATATGGATGGTCCTTGGAATGGATTGGCAGCTGGTGATAAGCAACTTTCAGTTTGATGGTCAAATAGTCCCATGTCCTAAATTAGAGGGAAGGGGTATGCTTCTAGGAGCGTGTACCGACTAAATGTTTGGCCATAGCCAATTATTAGTCTGGACTTGTTTTCCCCTTTTACCACTACCACTTGCGTTCTCCATGGTTCGATGATATCTTCGTCGAACAGACGTTGTGTCTCAGACTTTTGAAATCTCGGTCTGCTGTGCTGTACCTACTGCTGTCGGCAACAATAGGTTAGCAGTCCGAGGACAGATTCGGGAAGAGAGGCGGGGGGGGGGGGGGGTTGATATTCAGTGTGGAGAGGCTGCATGTGTGTTCTTTTAGGGGACCTCCATTCTGAACCATTACAAGGGGGAGGGGACCAGACCCAACAACACCAGAGCACACAATTCATCAAGTATATACAGGTGAAATTTACAGAATTCCCCCCACCCCCCTTCAAATGACAGATGTATTATACAATGTTGTTGAATATGTGTAGAATCCAAATGGGACAAAAGGAATATGTGATCATTGGAAGGATACATCTTTAGGTTGTACTCTTGCACAGTCTGTAAGCCAGTGAAAGTTTCAGTAGAGCCTGTTTCAATTAGACATTTAGTGGAATGTCCATTTACCTTCACAGTCACTATGGAGTTGCGGAGCTGGTGAGGTCTGTCCTGATCTAGGACCATCGAGGCAATGTCCTTGGAGACTCCATACTCCTCGCTTAAGTGGCCCCCACTGTCCTGGGTTGCCCTGCATGGGTAAGATAGAGTTGACCTCATGGTGCGACAAGATGGCTGTCCTCCTTCCTCCTCTGACGATGATGGCATCGAGTTTGAATTTGGATCAAGGCACCCTCACTGCCACCCTCTGTCAGCCTGTAGTGCAGCAAGTGTGCTTGGGTGAATTTGGGGCAGATGGCTTGGGGCTGGAATTGGATCCAGGAGCGGTGCAGGCCATGGACTTCCCATGGACTTCCCCTCGCATGGCAACCCCTCGCTCAATGCCCTTTCTTGCCATAGCTGGAACACACTGAGTCTTTAGCCGGGCATTGAGATCGGGGATGCTTCCTGCCGGTGATGAGACTCTTGTTGGAATATAGAAAGGAAACTGCTGCAAAGAATGCATAGGAATTTCACAACTTCAGTATGGTGCAAACATTCCAAAATTTCTGTCAGTAATTTGGAAACATCAGCAACAAGAAAGAAAACTGCTAATAGTTTCTTGCATAATCTGGCTACCATATAGCAATTCCCTAGACCAGGGCTTCCCAAACCTTTTAGCTTGCGGAACCCTTTTGGAAATCTCACAACCCCATTGTTATGAATTGGAAGCTGACCAGAAGTAGAATGGCATCAACTTCTGCTTCGAACGTGGATAAGTCTAATTTAAAATAAATTATTTTTCTTAAACAGAAAACAATCTGAAGCAGTGCTTGCAAAATCCCATTTCTTCAGAACTTGATTGTTTTGTTTCAACTGAATATTAATCAAATTGCAAATACAAATAACACTGATATCCCAGACCAGAAATGACCACCATAGCTGACATTTTAGAAGCATGTTTCCAACCTGTCCTCAGTAGCCCACAGGCTGGATCTCCCAACACCTCTAATGTGGGTATCCACCTCAGCTTCGGCTGCCCGTAGATGGAGTTCCTGATGCCTTTGACATGGGTTTGCTTCCTGGCCGGTGCTGCCCACAAGCCCGAGCTTCCAGCACCTCCATCACTAACTCCTGTCCCAGCTAACCAGGTGCTGACCCTTCTATCGATGCAGGTCCCGGTCCTGACCAACATAATTCCAGCGCCCATGCTGGCTCCATCATAAGTTTCCACACCAACCTCAGTCTCAGTGGGGGGGGGGGGGGGGGGTGAGAGAGTGAGTAAGTGGGAGGGAATGAGCGAGAGGGAAGGAGGAGGAGCACAAAAACCATAAGAGAGTCAGCAAAAGCCACTCCCACTGCACTGCACACATGGAATATCTTTCAGTTTAAATTTTTTAAATGTGGCCAGCCTCACGCCAAAAGAAATCCAAGACTCATTAGTTGGAAATGGTGTCTTGGGGCCTGCCGTCTGCGCTGTTGACGTCAGGCCTCAAGAGACCATTTTGTTTTGTTAGGGTCAAGGCAACTGTTTGCTGCCATCGCAGAAACACAGAAATTTAAAGATACAGGTAAAAAGTAATTTAAAGAAAAAGTTATTGCTAGATATAGTTATTACTACCAATTTCTTCTGTGGAATCTCTATGTCTTTCCACAGAACCCAATATGGGAATTTCTTCCCTATACAATGACTCATTGTTTGTAAAATAAATTTCCTTTAATGTTTCACGCATAAAACCATTCATTTCATTGGGCATCTATTTTGTGCTTGAAAAATCTGCACTGCACTCATTCTGCGATCAAATAACAATCTTGGTATTTACATAGAAAATCATCTCTGATCTTCACCTCCGACAGGTGAGTGCTAAGTGTCCTCTGGATTCATGTTAGTAAATTTCACTCTGGCTCCAAAATTCATTCTATTCATTGAGAATCACCACTGCATTCATCCATTCTCTCCTTTCCCTCTCCCTCTTCAGTTCTCTTTCTTCATACCACCATTCTCACCTTCTTCTTCTCAGATTCCAGCACCGACAGCCTTTGTCTTCTACTCACCTACTCCACTCCGCATGATTCATTTTCCTCCATCTGATCCTTGCTTTTCTATTGCCGCTTTGGCTGACATCTGCCTTTGTCCACCACGTTCCACCTCTACCTGATTCACCAAATTGCAAATATCACCGACCTCCCAACCCCAAACGCCCTCCATAAATGACCCTCCAGAAGCGAGTTTCAACCCCATCTCTGACCCACCCCTTCCACCTTGTCCATCTTACGCTGCCTTACCCATAACATCTGGATAAAGGGTATCTGCTCGAAACCGCAATCATTCTTTTTTATAAACACTATTTTCTCCAGCATATTGCTTGGAGCATTAAACTTAAAATTGTTTTTTTTCTCCGATTGATTTAATGGAATGGAGGACAGATATACACACAGGTAATTATCATTCTCCTGACCGAAACAGCCTTCCGATAACTGCTCATTTTAATGGGGGGGGGGGGTGGGGGGAGTTTTTGTTCACATACCAGTCTTTTCTGTGTGTAGACAACATGTCCAGCGATTGCTCCTATAAGAACCTGGATGGAAGAAGGGAAGCATTTGTTGATTGTAGATGCAGGCTTTCCTGATGGCCGACAGCCACTGATTCAGTTCATTTACATTCTAAAAGAGATAACATACCAGTCATTGTTAAATGTTAAAATGAATCAGCACGATCCAAATAGTCCTAATGAAATCTGGTGCACATTTTAAAAACAACAATTTCATCTTTGGCATTTTCATTTACTTTGCTCATATCTAATATCAAACATTATGCTTTGCACAGCAGTTCAAAAATGCCAAGATTGATTATTTTAATATATAATGTTAGCATTATGTCCCATAATAATGGCCATCAGTTCTCGAAAAAGAGACATGGTTGTTCTCTGGATTTCATCTTTTCTCTAATCGTTACCTGCACATTCAGGAAATGGCCATTGTTCTCAAGCAGACCAAGAATTGCTGGAGAAACTCAGCAGGTCAGACAGCTTCCATGGGTTGAATTGGTACCACTTCTACCCATGGATGCAGACCGTCCTGCAGAATTCCTCCAGCAATTCTTGGTCTGCTGAAGATTTCAGCCCCTGCAGGTTTTGCCCACTGTTTGTGTCCTGGTCCTTGCAAAGAGCACTCCGATATTCTTCGTTCCCTGCTCTTCTCCACAGTGTTGACAGTATTTTTTTTTGTTTAGCATTTCTCTAAACGTTGCTGAGGAGAAGAATTTCAATCCCTGGAAGTGGAAAAGGGGTTATGTTGCAAGAATGATGAGGGACAAGATCAAACCGTGAACAATCGATCGTGAATGAAAAACCAGGTTGGACAGGTACAATGCCTCAAGCTTCATCTGGTAGGATTATTGATAAGGAGCAATTGTACCCTTCTTTGGTTTTTACATTTCACTCTCCCCCCACCCACCATGGTCCACCAGCTCCCCCACATAAAAGGCAGTCAAAAATGGACATTGAGTCTGTTTTTAAAGACTGGTTTCTGCATTTCTCTTACAAGCCCATTGTTTCGCAATCAACACATAAAAGATCTACAAGGTAATGTTATTGTATTGCTAATTAAATGTTCATTTGTTTCCATATTCATCGAAGAATATCACCATTGGACCTTATAACATCAGAGGGCATGTGACCATTATGTCTGGGTCAGATCTTTGGTGCAGTGATCCAAAAATCTCCATCTACACTCTCCACATAATAACTCACTGATTCAAACCCTTATCTAGTTTTTCCTCAGAAGGCAGACTGCTCCTTGCCCAAGTGCTCCCTTGGGGAAAACAAGCCATGCTTCAATAATTCTCCACTAAAGTCATCTCCATGGCAATGTTGAGTTGAGTCTCTTGTCACTGATTCCTTAGCCAATGGAAACAGTCTATCCCTGTTCACACATTAAAACTCATATAAATTTTTAAAATCTTCATTGGATCCTCTCCCTGCTCCCGATGGCCAGATATCTCAAATCTTGACAAAATGTAGTACATTTAATTTAATCATCGCTGACATCCAAACTATACCTGTATGAATATATTAACTATATTTTAAATGATAATTAAATAAAATTCAAGCAATTGCAGGCATAACTTGGGTATAATCTAGTACAGGAACCTTCTATTACCCTGCCTTAGAGATGGATAACAATGTCCTTATACATATGAAAATAAGCATCAATATTGCGTATTTATAATGAATACTTGTAAAAGTTAAAGACGTATAATTCAATAACGCTAAACCCCTGCCGAGAGGCTTTCTGTTACTTCTAATTGCATTATTGGAACACCATGTCATGTAAGAAGTCAAACTAATATTTAAATGCAAGCTCTTACAATTCAAAGTAACATTTTCCCTTTATGTTTTCTGAGCATGCAGGATTGTTGAGGTGGGAGACTTTAATTTCTGGGAGGCATGCTAGTGCCAGAGGGTTAGATGGGGCTGAATGCCTTCAGTGCATCCAGGAGGGTTTCTTGAAGTGGTGTGTAGATAGTCCAACCTGTTCTTTCCCTACCACTCATGGGAGACTGACCAACCTACACTTTCCT
The DNA here is from genome assembly GCF_036971445.1 of Narcine bancroftii. Taxonomy (NCBI): domain Eukaryota; kingdom Metazoa; phylum Chordata; class Chondrichthyes; order Torpediniformes; family Narcinidae; genus Narcine; species Narcine bancroftii. Next base: position 169,119,298 of record NC_091472.1, on the reverse strand, counting down.
GGATTAATCCCTATTCCTTTTTAAACAAAGTTATGGCATTAGCTCATCTCCAGTCCACAGGAACTTCACCTGTTACTCATGATGATCCTCGAGGCCACAGTAATCACCTGCCTCTTTCAATAGCTTGGAATATATTCCATCCGGTCCCAGAGATGGATTTTTAAAAGAACCAGGAGCTCTTAAAATGCCCTAACATATTCCCCACATGATGCTTCCTATCACTCTCCTCCATATCTTGGTAAATACCTAAGCAAAATATTCATTTTGGATCTCGCCCGGTTCCTCGTACTCCAAGCATAAATTCCTTCCTTTATCCTTCAGCAGTTCTACCATTTCTCACACCAACCTCTTGGTTTCAATGCAAGTATAAAATGCTTTGTTACTCTCTTTAACTCTGCTCACCAGACATTTCCTGACCTTTTTTGGCCTTCCAAGTGCCCCACTTGAGCTCTTTCCTATAATCTTTATATTCCTCAAGCTCCCTGTTAGTTTGTCACTTCCTAAACCTTAAATTGCCTGCGTTTTCTTTTGACTAAATTAGCAACCTCTCTCGTCACTGAAGGTTCTCTTACCTTGGCTCCCCTGTCATTCCTCCACACTGACATCATCCAGTCAGAGACCCCCAAATAGTTGGTCTTTAAACAATTCCCTCATCATTTGTAGGCATTTCTGATAAAAACTGCCTCCCAATTTACTCCCCAGCTCCTGTCCAATCATGTTATAATTTGTCTTCCCCAATTCAGTTCAACAGAGGCCAAGCCAATCTTTATTCATAACTATCATGAAGCTTCAGGAATTGTAATCACTATTCCCAAAATGCTCACTGATCACCTAGCCAGGCACATTTCACAATGCAAGGTCAAGGATGGGGGGGCAATATCCCTTGATTGGGGGCAACCGTTTTATTTAAAAAAACTCACATTCCACCTTAAGCAATACCTATGCCATAAGCATTCTATGGCTGCTAAGATATTTCTTAAGTGGGAAGGGAAGGTTGAGAATCACTGCTCTAGACCCGATAGTTACTAAAATATTTTGCTTGAGAAAAACTGTCATTAGCCCATTTCCGCTGGAGTAATGAAACCGTGCACATAACGAGTTAATTAGGTACGATTAAATCAAAGGTTTTCAAACTTTTTCTTCCCACCCACATACCACTTTAAGTAATCCCCACAGAGCACCTATGGCATAGGGAATACGCAAGGTGGAATGTGAGTTTTAAAAAAGAGGTTGCCTACCTCTGGTCTGGTATGATCCTCTACCTGGTTAAACTATCTGCTTCAAGAAATCCTCCTGGATGCACTATACACATTCCACCCCAACTAATTCTCATGCTTGTAGGACCCACTCGTCCATAATAGAGAAAATAAAGTCTCACACTCTGACAACACTGTTGCTTTTGCAAATTCCTTTAATCTGTCTACATACAGTATCTGTTCCTCCACCTCCTGGTAGCTATTGGAGGGCATTCAGAGTGTTTATTTCTGATCTCAACCCACACTACCCGAGTAGATGAGCCCACCATTGGGTGCTCTCCGGGTGCAGCTGTGACACTTTCCCTGATTAGGAATGCAATGCCTCCACCTTTATGTCTTCCTCTCTATCCTATCTAAAACAAAGAAAGCCAGGAACATTGAACTGTCAATTATGCATCTCCCCCCACACCCCACTTACAGCAAAGTCTCTGTAATGGCCACATGGCATCATAATTCCAAGCACTGATCCAGACTGTACCCGCAATACCCTTCAGCTCATCAGTCTCCCTGATACCATTCACCCTCCTGTCCTTCCTTTCAGACTTGCTTGACATAACAGCTACCATCCCCTCCTCTCTGCCACTTGCTGCTCTGGTTCCCGCCCCCACCCCCCAGCATCTCAAGATTATTTCTGGGCTATTCACATACCTGCAGTGTGCTTGCCCTGAAAATGTGTGCAGCATATTACACGTGTGTGGAATTTGTAACATTGGTTGCGCACAATCATGGTTGCCTTAAGCCTGCCCCTCAAGGTTTATACTTTGTGACCAGTTGCTCTACATATGTTGCAAGAATGCATGGTATAGAATGTTCTAGAGGTTGTGGATATGCCTGAAAGAAAGCTGATTTATATCAACATTTTCCAGCACCTCAGATAGATGATTGAAAATCTTTTTTTTTAAACTTTATTTAAAATAAAACCACTAAGCAAACATATTACAATACTTCAAACAATCCAAATACATGTGGCACTTTATAAAAAAGAAAAAAAAAGAGAATAAAGAAATTAAAAAGGAAAAATCTACTATTAATTGCCACCACCCCCTACAAACTGAAAAAAGTGAAGCAAAATAAAAAGAAATAGGAGCTTTAAATACGTTTAATTAACAAATATTTATAGAAACCCATAAGAGAAAGGGAATGTTCGAGATTCATTTACATTTTAATTCCACAGATTGTAAATATGGTTTCTATATTTCACAAAATTATGATATTTATCTCTTAAATTGTAGGTAATTTTCTCAAGTGGAAATACAACTTGCCAAAGTAATTTGAACAAATTTTACTTGATACATATTGAATTTTAATTTAGGCTTAATTCCTCACATTTATTATACTTTTCATACTCTCTCTACATATCTGAATCCATCTATGTTCATCTATTTGCTTATTTAAATCCACCTTACATTTATGTCATGATTCTTGAACTCCTTCTTTTCCAGCCTTCTTTTGTAATAATTTGTACATCTCTGAAATAAATTTCTTTACATCCCTATTACTCAATAATAATTCTACTTCTGTCTCCACTGGTAATACTAAATCTTGACCACAGATTTCACAAAAAATCTCTTAATTTGATCATTAAAAAAATGTTGTATTTTCTAATATCTTAAACTTTTCCTTCATTCTACTAAAAGAAATAAATTTCCCAGCTTCAAAAAATCTTTAATTTTCTTAATACCACACTTTTGCCAAATTAGATGGTTGAAACTCTTGAAATAGATGCAGTACCATGAGATGGCACTAGATGGTAATACCTATCTCACAGTGTCCTGACAATGCTTTAATGGCCAGGATTATTCAAATGAGGCAGGGATTTGTAATGCTAAAGGTCTTTCACGTTTTTACCTTGCATTGAATGTACATGATGTGTAGTTGTGCCTCGTTGTCCTGTGTGATGACCTGCATCATGTGGAGCTGCTGGAAGGCATTTTCATCCACTCGCTCAACTGCACGGATATGCTGGACTGGAATGGACCACCTCACCTGGCACACATCACATGGAAAGGAACGACAACCGTGTCAATTAAAAGATATTCATCCATCAGCTCACATATAACGCAGGCTGGAGTTTCGCAAAGTCTCAGAAACAGAAAGTTGTGATAATATAAGATTTTAACTTTCTACATATCAACTGGGACTCCCATACTGTAAAAGGGCTGGATGGCTTGAAGTTCGTCAAATGTCTTCAAGAAAGTTTTGTAAATCAATATATAGAGGTACCAATGAGAGAGGATGCAGTACTTGATCTATTAGGGAACAAGACAGGTCAGGTGACAGATGTATGTGCAGGGGAACATTTTGGGTCCAGTGACCATAATGTCATTAGCTTCAAGTTAATTATGGAAGAATATATGTTTGGTCCTCGTGTTGAGATTCTAAATTGGAGGGAGGCCAATTTTATGGAAATGAGAAGGGATCTAGGAAAAGTGTATTGGGGTATGCTGTTTTATGGCAAAGGAGTGTTCAGTAAGCAGATGGCCTTCAAAGGCAAAATCATGAGAGTGTAGAGTTTGCACGTTCCTGTTAGGATTAAAGGCAAAGTTACCAGGCAGAGGGAAGTGTGGTTTTCAAGGGATATTGGTGATCTGGTAAAGTAGAAGAGAGAGACGTACAGCAAGTACGTCAAAATTGGTCCCCTAGAGCACACATGTCAAACTCTGGCCCGCGGGCAAAATTTGGCCCGTGATATAATTATATTTGGCCCGCAAGATCATTTCAAAAATGTATTAGAGGTGGCCCGCCCTGCAACGAGAGCCAATGCTGTTTTTTGGTAATGTCACCCCCACCATCCTCCCCCTTCATTTCACATCCTTCCCCATTGTAACATGAGAAATTGTAACACGAGAAGTCTGTCAATGTCATCAGCCGGAAAGCCAAATGGAAGGCTCCCCGCACAACCAGTCACTTCTCCCACCTGTCGAGCGGTGCGGCGGATGGGCGAGCGCCTGTGATTTCCTGTCAACGCGACGGGCATGGTAGGCTGTGCATGGCCCCCGGGCAGCGCGAACCCCACGTGACTGGCACCGGACGGCCCTTCCACAGCGCGAGCGCACTTCTCCCGGTCGCCACAGCCTTCAGCGCTTGCACCCGCGCGGACCCCAGGGACGGCTGGTTCGGCTCTGCACGTGAAGAGAGAGATGGTGGCTGTCCGCAAAGGCTGATTGGTAGCGCGCTGGGCCTGAGTAGGTGGGTAAGCAGGGGTGGGCAGAGGGTGTAGGTGAGGAGTAATGGGCAGGGGAAGTTATGGTGGTGCGAGGGGCAGTTAGAGGGAGGGATGAGTAGAAGGAGGGGTGGATAGGGAAGAGGTAAAAGGGGAGGGGCAGGGCGAGTAGGGGAGGGGTGATTAGAGGGTGAGAGATGGGTAGAGGGAGGAACAGGTTGAGGGGAGAGGCAGTAGAGGGGCGTGTATAGGATGGGGTGGGTAGAGGCAGAGCGAGTGGAGTGAGGGGTGAGTAGAGGTTGGGTAAAGGACTGGTCAGGTAGAGGGATGGTGGGTCGAGGGTGAATAGAGGCCTAGAGCCTGAGGAGTGAGCAGGAAATGCTGAGTCCTGATGCAGGCCAAAATGGACACAGCCTGTGAATGCTGACTACATCTCCACAGGGACCAAATAGGTTTCCCTCAGGTCAAGCAAAGGGTGAACTTGAGCTACCTACTCCTGACCTGTAACATTATCCTCCTAAAGTTATATCCTAAAGTTTAACATTACATATGTTGAAAGAAGAGAAAACATGCAGATGTTGTTGAAAATTTCGACTTAGTCCAAGTTTTTAATTTTGGCCCTCCGTGAATTTGAGTTTGACACCCCTGCCCTAGAGGATCAGAGTGGTCAACTATGTGTGGAACCTCACATAATGGGGGGAGATCTTAAACAGTTTATTTCTTTGCATCAGGATTTACTCATAAAACTGGCGTAGTGTATAAGGAAGAAAGGGAAACAAACAGAAGAGTCATGGAACAGATGGAGATTAAGGAGGACGGGGTGTTTGCTGCCTTACAGCGAATATAGATAGATAAATCACCTGGCCCAGATATGATATTCCCTCAGACCTTGAGGGAGAAAAGTGTAGAAATTACAGGGGCCATGGGTGATATATTAAATATGTCCTTAGCCACTGGTGAGGTGCCAGGGAATTGGAGGGTAGCTCATGTTGTTCTTTTTTTTTAAAAAAAAGGCTCCAAAAATAAACCAGATAAGTATAGGCTGGTGACCCTGACACCAGTAGTAGCTAAATTATTGGAAGGAATCCTGAGTGATATGATATATAGGTATGTAGACAGTCATGGGCTGATTAAGAAGTCAGCATGGCTTTGTGCATGGTTGGCTCTTTTTAATGAATCTTGTAGAGTTTTTTGAGGAGTTATCAAGAAGGTAGATGAAGGAAAGGCTGTGGATGTTGTCTACGTGGACTTTAGTAAAGTCTTTGTCAAGGTCCTACATGGATGGTTGCTTCTCAGACTGGAGACCTGTGATTAGTGGTGTTGGGTCCATATTTGTTTGTTGTCTGTATCAGTGATCTGGATAATAATGTAGTAAATTGGATCAGCAATTTTGCTGATGACACAAAGATAGGAGTTGTTGTGGACAGAGAGAAGATTTTCAAAGCTTGCAGAGGGATCGAGACCAACTGAGAGAATGGGTTAAAAAATGGCAGATGGAGTTTAATGCAGACAAGTGTGAGTTGATGCATTTTGGGAAAGCAAATCAAGGTAGGACATACACAGTAAAAAGATACAGCATTGAGAAGAGCAGAGATCTGGAAATATAGATACATTGTTCCCTGAAGGTGGTGTCGCAGGTGGACAGGGTTGTAAAAAAGCTTTTGGCATCTTAGCCTTTATAAATCAAGGTATTGAGTATAGGAGTTGGGATGTTATGTTGAAGTTGTTTATGACATTGGTGAAGCCAAATTTGGAAAATTGTGTGTATTTCTGGTTGCTTATCTGCAGGAAAGATATCAATAAGATTAAAAGTGTGGAGAGAAGATTTACTAGGATGTTGCCGGGTCTTCAGGAGTTGAGTTACAGGGAAAGATTAAACAGGTTTGAACTTTATATCTTGAGCGAAGAGGAATGAGAGGGATTTGATAAAGGTTTACAAGATTGGATGTGAGTAGGCTTTTTCCACTTAGACTGATGGAGATTAATATGAGAGGTTATAGTTTTAAGCTGAAAGGGGTAAGGTTTAGGGGGAACATTAGGGGAAAGTTCGTTCAGAGAGTGGCAGGAGTATGTAATGGACTGGTATCTGATGTGATGAATATGGACTCGATCTTGTGTCTTAAGAATAAACTGGATAGGTACATGGATGGGAAAGGTCTGATGGAATGTGAGCATGTCAATGAGACTAGCAAGATAATGGTTGGCACAGATTAGAAAGGCCAAATGGCCTGTTTTCTGTGCTTTCGCATTCCATGGTTCTAAATATTTAAACATCAGTTGAAATAGTTAAGAAAATTGTTAACATGGTTGAAGAACATGGTTAAGGAAGTGCAGATGAACCTAAAGGTGAAAAGAAACCCGGGTTTGAAAAATCATTTCATGTAGTGTAACAATCAAATTTAAAAATATAATTTTATGCAGATATCCTTGATGACTTTATGGACTGAATGCTAAGGTCCACACAAGATTGAGGAACAATCCTTTCCAGCAACAGGTTCAGGAGAGTGAATTAAATAAAATTAGCCACTTTACTGAAGCAACAAGTGCCAGTGAATTAATGGCAAAGCATTGATTTTATTGAAGTAAACTATATTCTGGGATAATGCTGTGGTGATACACCACTAGCCTACTGCAGGGGGCAACTTGTGTACCTGCAGAAGAGCACTGGAGGACAAGGCAACACATGGCCGGCTGTCAATCAGCCAACCTGAATGGACCAAGCCCCACCTGGTCAGCTACCAATCCCCCTCCGGGATATAAGCCAGATCCGGCCCCTCAAGGTCAGTCTCAGAGCCAGGACAGCCAGCTCTGTGGAAGTTTATATGGAATAAAGCCTGTTGAACAGACTTTATATTTTGTGCCTGCTCTTCTGCTCGATAGCGCATCAGAGATGCAGACATTTCTTGGGACCTGCCTTCCCCATCCTGAGCAACTACTGCATTACAGCATACTGGATAATGGCATTTAGCCCTTACAGAATTCACAAATCACTACCAAAAATTTTGAGATGTGGAATAAAAATGTCCTCTCTCAGAAGCCACGCGACAATTTTCTACTTGTATTTATTGACACGTGTGCAAGTGAGGTGGGTTGGAATAGTCTGGAAAGGTGCAATGCGTGCAGTGGCCTGGCATCCATGTGCATCAGGGTAGGAGCAGCAGCCAATCTACTGCCTGGCACTAGCTAATAATGTCAGCTTAGGTCACGTTTTGAGGCCCTCAAATCAGCTTCAGAAAGAGCCGCAATGTTTACAAGACTAACGTCCTGTCTCTATCCAGTCAGCATCCATCCTCACTCAGATGATCAGGTCTCATGACTATTCCCCACCACCCCCTCCGCCTCCATGGCAGAACAGTCAGACCACCTGCATCATTCTTCAGATAAAGTCAATATAACTTATTGAGTTTGTAGTTCAACACTTTAAACCATCAGCAGGCACCTTCCAGAAATTCCCAGTACACACTGAAAGCAGATTATTGATGGCCAAGTCTGGTTTACTCTGAGCTGTAAAGCTTTGATCTCATTCAATGCAAAGAGTAAATGAAAAAAAAACTTTTTTTAAACAAAAAGAAATCAGCGGCACAAGACCAGAAATGAAGCAATATTGGTATCATTCAAAATTCCCTGCAACAGGCATGGTTTTCTGAAGTCAAGTGAACCTCCTTTTCGGAAGCAAGTCACTGATTAAAGGAAATATAAATTACCTATCTGGAGAATAAGATAGCTCGATAGACAGAATGATCAAGTCAACGAAGGACCACAGACAGAGCAGGGAGAAAGAGACCCGAGTGAGACAGGGGGTCAACTAAGTAAAGATTATAACCAAATGTGCAAGGAGAGATCTGAGAGAGAAAGAGTTAAATGAAAGAGGGAGAAATGAGACACATGAGAGAAAAATGAGAAAGAGAGAAATGCAGCTGGAGAGAGGGACAGAGACATGGAGATTTCGGAAGAGTAAACAATGGTGGCACTGTCAGAGCTGCTGTAACGGCAGTGCCGACCTGGGAGAGCGGAGGGTGGAGACACAGGCCTGCTCCCAAGGGTTCAACTTCCCCATCCTAATGCCGCCAGCTCTGTGCAGGCATTAAATGGCCTGTTAGAGGAGCCAACGATGTTTTTAAACTAAAATCCTTCACCCTCTGGTTGGTGCCCACGATGGTGGAACCCGTGCTCGGCAGCGGCCAAGGGTTGCAGACTCTAGGGAGTAGTGGATTGGCACAGGGCACTAGAAATGGGGAGAACACCTCTTGTTGAGGAGATGACCCTACAGGATGCTGACCACTGCAGCAGACCAACGAGGGGCTCAGCGTTCCAACAGGTCCTGCCCTTGGGTGTCTGGGCAAGATACAAAATTTCTGGCCAACACTTAGGAGGTGTGGTGATGCGACCACCAGTCTTCTGCGATCTCTGTACCTGCAGGAAGACCACCAAAGGGGCTGACTTCACCAGGCCGGCTGTCAATCAGCCGACTTGAATATAGAACTGAGTTGGCCCCTCCTGAGCCAGGGACACAGGGAGCGAACAAGGCTTTTAATGGGATAAAGCCTGTTGTACAGTCTTTTGAGTTTGTGCTTGCTTGCTGCTACCTTCTTAAAATTAAGTCAAGGGGGGGGGGGGGGGTGGGGGTGGGTTGTAAAACGGTGCTGGGTGGTATTTACAAATGTAGGTGGTCCTGCGGCCGTCGGAGTCTCTGGAACTGTCGCAGGGTTGGCTCCTGGTCAAAGGTTGGTGAGGGCGCAGTTGCCTGAGGGTTGGCTGGGTCCAGCGTAGCCGTGGCGGACATTGGTTTGGGCAATGTGGTGTCTATCTGTATGTCTGTCTATAAGTGGTGTGGTGGCTGGGTGGGTGTAGTCTGCTAGGAGTGGTGCTCTCTAGAGGGGCGGAGGGAGGAGGTCGGCTCCCGAATCCTGGGTGGGCCAAGGGTACCCATGGTGGGGAGGGTGGGCCGGGTAGTCGTGTTGCTGGGGGTGTGGGGCCCCTGCTGGTGCCAGATCCCTTGGTTGAGGGTGGCCATGAGGGCAACATCAGAGGTATCGCTCCCCATCTGGAATGGGATGTCCTCATCCACAGCATGCATTGTGGCACCGGCGATGTCCTGCCTGATGTGAGCAAAAGCTGCTTGTGCCTCTGGGGGGGGAGAAGAAAGGTGGTAGCTTGAGCCAGTGGGTGGACCTTGTCCGAGAAACGGGGGACCCACTGGTGTAATGGGAGAAGAGCCCAAGGCCCCTGCGGAGGGCTTTGAGTGTGTGAGGGAGGGGCAGTATGCATACAATCTGGGTCAGGACCGATGACACCATGTTATACGATGTACCCTAGGATAGCGAGGTGGGTGGTGCTGAACACGTACTTCTCTGTTGTAAGTGAGGTTCAGCTCCTCTGCCCTCTGGAGAAATCTCTCCAGGTTGTCATCATGGTCCTGGTGGTTGTGGCCACAGATGGTGACATTGTCCAAGTACGGGAAGGTCATTCTTAGGTTGTGCCAGTCTACCATGTGGTCCATTTCCCACTGAAAAACAGAGACCCCATTAGTGACCTCAGACGGGACCTAGTGGAACTGGTAGAGGCACCCGTCTGCCTCGAAGGCGATATATGGTTTATCCCCTGTATGGAGAGGGAGCTGGAGGTAGGCTGACTCTAGGTCATTTGTCAAGAAGACCTTATAGTGGGCTATCTCAAAGACTATGTTGGCTACTTGGGGTAGGGGGTAGGCGTCCAGTGGGAGTACTGGTTTATGGTCTGGCTATAATCGATGACCATTCTCAATTTACTACCCCCTTTTACCACTAGGACTTGGGCTCCCCAGGGGCTGGACTCTATGATACCTTCCGCCAGAAGCCACCACACTCCTGCCTTAATGAAGGCCTGGTCAGCTGTGTAATAGCTCCTGGTCTTGGCAGCTATGGGTTTGCAATCTGACGTAGGTAGTTGAAGAGGGCAGGAGGGGTTACCCGTAGCGTGGAGAGGCCGCAGGTGGATTGGGAGAAATCGCTGGGCTGTGTGCTGTGGTGTGAGTGGGGGGAGGGGGCCGCTGAAGGCGAGGGTAAGGCTTTGGAGGTGGCACTGGAAGTTCAGCCCTAAAAGGACTGGGGCACAGAGCTGGGCCATAAGTAGGAGCCTGAACCCTTGGTATGTTCTCCCCCCCCCCTCCCCCAACTGTCAATTCCACTGAGCAGTGCCCAAAGGCCATGATGGAGCAGTCCAGGGTAGTGAAAGCAATGGAAAAATTTGTGTGATAGATTTTGAGCTTTAGTGTCTGGGCCACATTCAGGTGCACGAAGCTCTCAGTACTACCGGTATCGAACAGACACTTTGTTACCTTCCCAATGACAGTGATGTTCATCATTGAGCGCCTGAGTCCATAGGGAATGTCCCTTTTTAAGTTGGTGGACGCCAGGACCATCTCAGGATCTGAGTTGTTACTCCCCGATGGATGTGGTGAGTAGTGGCCAGTGACTTCCTTCCAGGGCATAGGGTGCATCAGGTGGGCGATTGGGTATGAGCCCATGTAGACCACATTGTCCCATTGATGTGCAGTCGGGACCTGGCTGGCCCAAGATGGCAGTGCCTGGTGGATGCACATGGCGTAGATGTGGTCAGGCAACCCAACTGGCAGTGAAGCTGGAGGTGATGTCATCTGAGTGAGTGGAAATGATGTTTTCGGTGTGGGCGGAAGTTGTCTGGAGAAAGATGGGAGCGCCTGGGGTGAACACACTACACCGGTGTGGGTCGGTGGCTGGGCCGGAAGTGATGTTGGCGGTGAGGGTGGAAGTGGTGGGGTGAGTAATGGTATCGCCTGGTCCTCGCACATGGCGATATTTGGGAGGACTCCCAGCTGGTCACAGAGGGCCGCAACACTCCCAACGGGCCTTGAAAGGCACACTTAGCAAAGTGGCTTTTCTTCCTGCATCGGGTTCCTTGCTGGGCAGCCTTGGCGGGATCACCTGCCTGACCCACACCAGGACCCACAGTACTTATAGGGGTGAGCTGCACCTGCAGATGTAATTATCTCCTGCACGTAGGGCCCTTTGGTGATGGTATTTGTTTGCATCTGCCAGGCAAGAGGTTGTGCGAGTTGTGCATCGAAGACCACTGCATGATGAGCCGTAGCCTCCAGGGAGTGGACCATCTCCATTGTCCTGGTAAGTGAGGCAATGTTTTCCTCCAGCAGCTTCAGTTTGGTGCTCCTCGAGCACAGCCCTCGCACAAAGGCATCCCGGATCAGTCGCTCCACTTCCCCTTTGGTCACCCCAGTCTCGGCCAGGCAAGGGTGGGCTAGCTCATGCAGGGCCCCCCAAATAGTCATCTGCCGTCTCACCTGGCTGGTGAGATCTGATGCTGAGCAAGTACCAGGTGTAGACCACGTTCGTACATGCTCTCCAGGACTGTCATCGCGGGTTTGTAGTCCATGCAGTCCTTGATGGCCTGGAAAGCTCGTGGGCCCAGCTTGGTGCGGAGCACCATGAGTCATTTCCAGTTGGTGTTGACCACCTCTGCATGTGATGGGATGATCGCCTCAATCGCGTGCTTCCAGATCTCAAAGCGTGCCTGGGCATCCGGGTGTTGGGGGCCGATCTCCAGGCTCCCGATCATCAGAAACTTCTCCACGGTCTCTCTTTAAAATTTTTACTTGAATAAATCGTGGTGCGCTGAGGCAGTAGTGAGCAAGCACAAAACTCAAAAGACTGTTCAACAGGCTTTACTCCAGTAAAGTCTGAACACCAGTTCAAGCCTTGGTGGCTCCCCATGTGACTGGCTCAGGAGGGGCCGGCTCAGGTTTATATTCAGATCGGCTGATTTGACAGCCTGCCAGGTGGAGTCATCCCCTTTGGTGGTCTTCCTGCAGGTACCCTGCAGTAGGCTGGTGGTCGTATCACCACAAGAGGCTTGAGAACAAGGAGGGTGGGGGAGGGATCTGGTGCCATGGCCTCCCAGCCATCAGAGAAGTAAGTATGAACCTCATTGACGGGGCTGCTAGGGAATCAGATGACTCATAGATTTGGAGAGAAAGGGATGATATTTATTTTAAAATATATTGCTTTGTCACTTATTAAAAAAAAAACACAGTGGTCAGAAAGCATGAGGATAATCTCGGCATCACTTTTGCCTGATGCTGAACAAGATTTTCCCTGCAATGAAAAGATAGTGTAAGAGAAGCATGAGTTCTGGAACACAGCCTGTTCCTGCCGACCCTGTGGACTCCAGGAAGGCATGGACTCTGGTTTTGCTATGTATCCACTCAGCATAGAAATCAGGATCACAGTACATTTCAAAGAAACCCAATAAGGATGACCATTCCCTATTAATATCCTTCAAAGAACAACATTTACTTCTGTCAATGAAATACAAATTATTCAGCAGGTACTGCTTTTTCCATTAAATAATTATTTACGTTCACAGTACATTTTAATCACATTCCTTTCTCCATTTGTAAAACACAGGAGCATTGTTTAAGGTGAGAATATTTTGCTCAATGGCAAAAAATTCATATATTCAAATGACATTCTTTCCTTTGGAATTTTAATGGATCATCAACATATTTATCTTGAATCGAGAAATGCTGCAGCTGAATCAGTTGGGGAATGCTCAAAAATAAAAATAATCCAATTCAATGCTGCTTTGTTTCCCTGGAGTCACTTAGTTTTTATATCATGTACTATAACTTCCTGAGTCGTGATTGATGCTCAGAAAAGCTGAACAAATCATTGAATTGGAAATAAGTGTCTTCACGCAATCAAAATCAACTTATGCAGGCAGATTACATGCTCCTGGAACTCCATAGTCACAGCTTTCAGAAACACAGCATTCTCTATAAAGTGCCCAATTAATCTCCATAAATATTGATGTATCGTTCTGCTGCTCAGCCTACTGAAAAAGCATCAAACTCACTGCCATTGTCAACTGTTGTAATAATTATTTACTTCTTCAAGCTGACAACAAAATCCTACCTTATTTTTGTTTGATTGCTTTCCCAGTTTTGAGCTGAAGTGTGGGTATAAAACCCGGTGTGCAATCTGTATCACTGCAATCTTTTCTGCATAATTAAACAGGATGAACTAAACTTGGACAGTACAGTTCTGTTTAGTTATTGACTCCATGTGAGAACTAATGTTGAACTACAGTGAAATCCTTGGCATCCAGAATTCATGCAACCGGCAAATAAAATAATTGAGGAAAATAAATTTTAAAAATTAAAATAAATAAATTTAAGCAACCAGCAAAAAAAAAATTGAGGAAAAAAAGAATAAAAATAATAGGTTAAAAAAAATGTAAGTTTAAAATTGTAAAAGTAAATATTCTCTGAAGTTACACATAAAGCTTTGGTGATGATGGGAGCAAATATTCAGCCAGCAGAGGGCTTTGCTCGTAGCAGCTGTTTGAATAAAGTGTGAAACAGCAATGGCATCACCCAGAATGAAGAACTGGTTGATGTCGCTCACTGTTGTGGTGACTCTCTTAAGGTGTCTCCTTATCCCTGCTCTTAACTGTAAACTTGGTGGAGTGTGTGGGGGGGTGGGGTAGGCTTAATTATCTATTATGTCTTTTGAGCAGCTCCGTGGAGGGGGAGGAACCTGCAGATGCTGCGACGGTTAAATGTTTTCAGAGAATGTGACTGAAAATAAAGTAAAATGCTTTAAGGTCCATGCAGGGGTGGCAAGGTTAACTAGCAGATCAGTGTGATGCTGTTACAGCACCAGTGATTGGGACCAGGGTTCTGTAAGGGGTTTGTACATTGCTGCATCAGCATGGGTTTCCTCATGGGGATTGGGAGATGCTGAATAAGTGTATTTTCCAGTTGGTTGAGACTTATTCTTCCAATATCTAACTAATACACATTTCCTCAGGGTAGTCTGGTTTCCTCTCACTATTCAAAACTTACCGGGGATTGTAGGTCAATTGGGTGTAATCCTGGGCCGAAGTGGCCTCTTATCCTGCTTTATGTCTTAAAATGTAAGTGTAAGTAGAGTATAGTCTTTTTGTCTTTTGTTGTTAAAACAGTTTATTCTTAATCCAGGTGTATTAGTTAGACATTGTAAATCTCAACCAACCAGAAAGTACACGAATCTAGCAATCCCCATAGGTGCCAGATACCAGGGGTTTTACTGCATTTCATGAAGTCCCACTCTGCTGCTCACCTTGTGCAAGGAATCTGATCAAAGTTAGCATGCACTGGCAAATTACTATTTATTTAAGAGATCCTGACTTTAGATACAGGTTCTCAAACTAGTTGCTAAAATGAACAATCGCAAACATTAAGCAGTCAGCTACAAAACCAATAACAATTATGATTGATGTGTGAATGCTTTTGGGATTAAAAATAAGCATAAATGGGGGGGGGGGGGGGCGTGGCAAGATGGTGTAGGGATGGTGAGATTCCACCTCTCCCCAGTTGAATACTTAATACCCAAATTTTTAAAACTGTTAGAATATTAAAAGTGTTTGTCAGAAGATTTTAAAGAATTTTGACAGTCATAATGAGAGCCATTAAAACTCAAACTTCAAAGAGGATCCACCTGCTGCTGCAGTTGATGTTCAGGAGCAATGGTGGAGTTGTGAGGGTAGTGGACTGAATTGAGATTGTTCTTTAAGTGAAATATTGAGATATATGAATATCAGCTGCAGAGGGTGAATGGCACTATAACTTCTGAAGTCGTCTACCACTAGAGGTTTAGACCACACCCGGTCAATAGAGGGGGGTTCCACTTTTGTGGTTCTTTTTCTTTAGAGGGGTTTAAGGAGGGGGAGTGGTCTTTTATCTTTTCTTCCCTTTACCCATTTTTTTTTCCTTTCCTTTTTTTGGATTTATTGTTTTTTCTTTACGGTTTATCTGTATTTTATTTAGATTAAGGTTAAGGGTGAGGGAAGAGAGAGGGGTGGGGTTTTTTTTGTTTTTTTTTACTGGAGCTTTAGTGTGTTTGTGGGTTGGTTGTGTCAAAAGTTATTTCTTAAGATAAAATGAGTAAACTGAATTTTGCAACATTTAATGTTAAAGGGATGAACCATCCAATAAAGGGGAAACATGTCTTGGATTACATTAAGAAGATGAAGGTGGATATTGCTTTCCTACAGGAGATGCATTTGACGGAAAAAGAACATTTGAAATTGAAGAGAGATTAGGTTGGACATGTTTTGGCATCCTCTTTTAATTCTAAGGCCAGGTGAGTGGTGATTTTGGTACATAAGAGGGTACCTTTTATTTTGGAATCTGTTTTTGAAAATGTTGGAAGAACTCTGAAGGTGAATTGTAAATTGTTTTCTGAAACTTGGACTTTACTGAATTTGTATGCTCCGAATGAAGACTATGTACAATTTTTAACTGATGCCTTTATAAATTTGAATCAATCAAATGAGAATATAATGGTAGGAGGGGACTTCAATTGCTATTTGGATCCACTGTTGGATAAATCTCCAAAAATTGTTGAAAACTAAGATGGCCAAAAAGGTGGTAGAAATTATGGAGGAATTGAATTTGGTTGATATATGGTGACGTATTCACCCTACCGAGAGGATTATTCATTTTATTCTGCTCATCATGATACATTTTCTAGAATAGATTTTTTTGATCTCAGCTCATTTACAGGGAATGGTTGATTTTGCAGAATATAAAAGTAGAATATTGTTGGACCATTCTTTATTGTTGATTTCTTGTGAGATTGCTGAGAAAGTTGTGAGAAGTTATCGTTGGAGGTTTAATGAGATGTTACTTAAGACGACCTGAATTTGTATTGTTTTTAAGGGATCAGATTAAACTTTTTTTTTGAGATAAATGAGGGATCAGTACAGAGTAAATTTATAAATTTATGTTGAGGGATGCTTTGAAAGCATATTTGAGAGGTCAAATTGTTAGTTATATGTCTAAAGTGAAAAAGCAATATACAGTCGAACTTTTTGAGTTAGAGAAAGAGATTGAAGATTTAGAGAAAAAGTTTCAGGAGAATGCAATGGAAGATAATAAGATACAGTTATCTAATTTGAAACTTTGTTATAATACGAAGCAAACTTATAATTATGAAAGATTGCTTTTGAGATCAAAACAACGGTATTATGAGTTAGGTGAAAGAGCACATAAAGTATTAGCATGGCAGTTGAAAACTGAACAAACCTCCAGAACAATTAATGCAATACGTGGAAATTCTGGGGTTACTTATAAACCACAGGAGATTAATAAAGAATTTTGCACCTTTTTTCAAGATTTATATACATCTGAAGATTTATATTGAACAGATTGACACTTCCTTGTCTAATTTGAATTTATCTTCTTTGGACGACACAATTGAAAATTCTTAGATACTCCATTTACAGATTTTGAATTAAAAGAGGCATTACAAGCTATGCCGATTGGTAAATCACCTGGTGAGGATGGATTTGTGGTAGAATTTTATAAGGAATTTCACGATTTGTTGTTCTCGGTGTATATGGATGTATTGAAGCAGGTTACAGATACTGGGTTATTTCCTGAATCATTTTCGAGAGCATTGATAACAGTTATACAAAAGAAAGATAGAGATCCATTGAAAGTTAGTTCTTATTAGCCTATATATTTACTTAATGTAGACTATAAGATTGTAGCAAAAGCTTTGGCAAATAAACTGGGTAATTTTTTACCGAAAGTGGTGCTGTAGATCAAGCAGAGTTTATTAAAAATAGATATTCAGCTGATAATATTACTAAATTACTTAAAATAATTAATGTGTCAAGACAGTAATCAACCAATGATATTAGCATTAGATGTTGAGAAAGCCTTTGATCGAGTTGAGTGGAACTTTTTATTTAAAGAGTTGGAGAGATTTAAATTTGGACATTCTTTTATTGGTTGGGTTAAGGTGTTATATATGAATCCTTCTGCACAGGTGATGACAAATGGTCAGATTTCTCAAGTATTTACTTTGTATAGATCAACTAGAAAGGGCTGTCCATTGTCACAACATTATTTGCATTAATTATAGAACCTTTAGTCCAGGCAATTAGACAAAATGTAAATATTGAAGGCATTACGATTGGGCAACGAGAGTATAAAATTAATCTATTTGCAAATGACTTGTTGATATATTTATCTAAACCTAAGAACTCGTTACAACCTTTACAAGAATTGTTAAAATATTATGGGTCAATGTCAGGGTATAAAATAAACTGGGATAAAAGTGAGATATTACCTATATCTGATGAGGATTATTTAGATTGTATGTAAATTACTAAATTTGAATGGTCAGAGAAGATTAAATATTTAGGTGTAATTATTGATAAGGAATTTAAGAATTTGTATGGTTTAAATTATTTACCTTTGTTAAATAAGATGAAATCTGATTTAAATCGATGGAAGGATTTACCATTGATGTTAATTGGTTGAGTAAATTGTATTAAAATGAATATATACCCGTGTATCCAGTATTTGTTTCAATCAATTCTGTGTCCGGTACCAGGGAAATTTTTCAAAGAATTAAATAAAGTGATACATTCGTTTTTATGGAAAGGTAAATTATCTAGAGGATCGATGCAAAAGTTGATGTGGTCATATGATTTGGGAGGTTTTCAATTACCACATTTTCAAAATTATTATCAGGCAGCGCAGTTGAAGATTATTAGTAGATTTTTTGATACTGATGTGGGCCTATGTGGAAATGGATCAGATACAAGAAAGATCAAGGCATAATTTCATATATAAATGGAATTTATTGCTTTTACAAACATATATACCTGTTTTAACTCGTTTATTTAAAATATGGAATAAATGAAACCAACTTATAGGTTCGAAAGAAGTATGTTCAATTAAAACTCCGTTATATCAAAATCACTTGATTCCTTTATCAATGCATAATCCTCATTTGAAAGAATGGGACTTAAAGGGTTTGGTATTAATTGAAGATTGCTTTGAGGCAGGTTTATTTATTTCATTTGATAGGCTTAGGGAGAAGTTTGGGATATCATAAAATATATTGTTTGTATATTATCAAGTACATGATTTTTTTAATGAATAAATTTGGTCAAGAAATTATATTACCAATACAATCGAAGTTCGAAATATTGCTTATGGATAAAGGAAAGAAAGGATTTGTTTCTGAAATGTATTCGATATTACAATCAAAAATGAAGAAGATAGGTGCGAATAAGTGATAAATGGGAACAGGAGTTAGCTACGTTTATCCCTGATGAAGTATGGTCTGACTTATGTTTACATAGTGTTATAAAATTAGTTAATTTGCATTCTAGTTTAGTTAATTATAATTTTTTACATCAGTTATATTTAACCCTGAAAAGTTAAAGAGGTATGGTTTTAGAGATTCTGACTTGTGTTTTACGCGTGGAGATCAGATAGGTACTTTTGTACATTCTGTGTGGAATTGTCCAAAGGTTAAACCATTTTGGGAACATATTATTAAATTTTCAAATAGATTTATATGTGGATCCATGGTTGTGTTTATTAGGATATATGAATCCATTAACAGTACGTTTGGATAAATCTTGGATTGCATTTATTTGATTGTGTTTGGCAGTAGCTAGGAAGTGAATAGCGGTAACTTGGAAAAATGATGTAGAGTTGAATATACAGAGGTGGCATAATGAAATTCAATCATGTTTATGCTTAGAGAAAATTACATACAATTTGAGAAATAATTGTTTCTTGTTTGAAAAAATATGGACCCCATATTTGAAATGTATGAATTTGGATGTGTAAATTTTTCTTTTAATATTTTTGTTTGAACTGTTGAAATGATGTATTGTAATTAAACCCACTTTGTTTGTTTCAATATTTTTTTTGTGTGTATATTAAGCTCAGGGGGGAGGGAGGGATAGTAAGGGGTGCGATTGGGGGTGGTGGGTGGGGGTTATGGGGAGTAATTTAGAAGGGTTTTCTTTTGTGTATTTTATGCTTATATGTTGTAAATTTTTAAATAAACTTTAAAAAAAAAGATTGTTGGATAAATCTTTGACCAGAATGGGAAGGTGTTCACAAAGCAAACTGAAGATTAAGTACTGTTGCTGTATATTAAAAGTTGATGATTAAATGTGATACCTAGTGTCTGAACCTTCTGAACTAGCCTTCTATGTGGGACCTTGACTAAGGCCTTACTAAAGTCCATGTAGACAACATCCACATCCTTTCTTTCATCTAATTTCCTGATAATCTCCTTGAAAAACTCTATAAGATTTGTTATACATGACCTACCACACACAACTCCATGCTGACTATCTTTAATCAGCCTTAACTGTCCAAATACTTAAATATCCAATCTCTCAGAACACCCTCCAATAATTTACTGACTACTGATGTCAAGCTCACCAGCCTGAAATTTCCTTGTTCACTTTTGGAGCCTTTTTTAAACAATGGAATAACACAAACTACACATCAATCCTCCAGCATCTCACCCAGGGGTAAGAACATTTTAAATATTTCTGCCAGGGCACCTGCAACTTCTACACTAATTTCCATCAAGGTCCGAGGGAATATCATGTCAAGCCCAAGGGATTTACCTACCTTTATTCGCTGTAAGGCAGCAAGCACCTCTTCCTCTTTAATCTCTATATGTTCCATGCCACTACTGCCTGTTTCTCTTCCTTCCTTATACACTATGCCAGTTTCCTGAGTAAACACTGATGCAAAAATAACTGTTTAAGATCTCCCCCATCTTGTGAGACTCCACATATAGACAATCACTCTGATCTTCTAGGGAACAAATTTTGTCCCTTACTATCCTTTTACTTTTAACATACTTGTAGAAACCCTTCGGGTTTACCTTCACATTATCTGCCAAAGCACCTCATGTCTTCTTTTTGCCTTCCTGATTTCTTTCTTTTCTTACATTCTCTATTCCCTTCTAGTACCTCATTTGCTCCTTGTTGCCTATACTTGCTACACACGAATCTCTTCATCTTAACCGGATTGCTAATATCCCTTGAAAACCAAGGTTCCCTTTGCCTGTTAACTTTGCCTTTAATCCTGACAGGAACATGCAAACTCTGCCCTCTCAAAATTTCACCTTTGGAGTCCTCCACTTACTGAACTCATTCTTGCCAGAAAACAACATCCCAATACACTCTTCCTAGATCCTTTCTCATTTGCACAAAATTGGCCTTTCTCCAGTTTAGAATCTCAACTCAAGGACCAGACCTATCCTGATGTATAATTAACTTGACACTAATGACATTATGATCACTGGACCCAAAATGTTCCCCGGTGCATACTTCTGTCCCCTGACCTGTCTGGTTCCACAATAGGAGATTAAGTACTCCATCCTCTCTCATCAGTACCTCTATATATTGATTTAGAAAACTTTCCTGAACACATTGGACAAACTCCAACCCATCCAGCCCTTTTACAGTATGAGAGTCCCAGTCAATATGTGGAAAGTTAAAATATCTTACTATCAAAACTATGTTTCTTGTCACACCTTTTTCATTTCTCAGCTCCACCCATATGGCCTCTGTAAACAAGTCCTCTGGGCTCTCCTGTCAAAGGACAGGTGTGATATTTTCCCTGACTAGCAATGCCACTCCTCCCCTTGTCATCCCTCCCCCTCTATTATATCTGAAACAACGGAACTCCGGAACATTGAGCCACCTTAATAATCCCTTACTAATCACAGAGCATCTATGGCATAGGGATTATTTAAGGTGGTATGTGAATGGAAAGAAAATTTAAAGGTTTATTTTTAAGTCAGCTCCACACACTGCCAGCTTGAAATGTACAGATCATGCAGTATTATTAAAACCCTCTTACCTGCCAATCTGAGGACTTAGCGTACGACAAGTTTTCACTGCTCAACCAGAAATAGCGCTTTTTGAAAGTGAAACGAGTGACAAGGTTGACACCCTCCGCTTTTCGTTTGTGCAGGTAGCCTTCTTTAATGGTTACTGAAGGATGGAACACCAGGCCTTGCTGTAGATCAGTAGCTAGGGAAACACAGGAGCGAGAGGTGAACCGTTGTTCTCTTTGCATCCTATTCTGCAGAGATTTGTAAGTGTGAGAAACACCAGCTGTTAATTCCACCCTGATGATGTAGGAATGCCTCACCATGCTGTGCATTCTCAGACTCTGGGTATTTCCAGTAAGTAACAAAGGACAACATTGGAATCACTGCTGTAAGAATGTCTTCCCATGACGTGAAAACTGGAACAAAATTCTGTCGGAATTCTAAAATAATTTTGAATTAGTAATCCTTTGACCATTGTTAACGTGATATTACAAGCATATCAAAGCACAATGATTCAGAGGCACAGAAGATGGTGGAAATCTGGAGCAACATCGATTTGTTGGAGGAACGCAGTGGGTCAAGCAGCATTGGTGGAATTTTGTATGTTTCAATGCAATTACCTCTCATTCTTCTAAACCCAAGAGATTCTGGGACATTCTGCATGATAGTTTTCATGCTTCAAACCTGTCAACCCAGGAAACATTCCAGTAAATCAATGCTGCATTTCCCTTCTGGAAGAATATCTTTCATTAGTAGGGAGACAAGACCTGTATGCAATATTGCAGATACAGTTAACAAGAGCCTGTATAATGGAGAAGGACATCACTACTCATGTACTCAAACCAACTAACCATTTGCATTCCCAATTGCTTGCTGGATCCCTGTACATTAACTTTAAATCATTTGTTTCCAAGAACACACCAGTGCCTTTGAACACCAACATTTTTCAAACTACCATTATGATACGATTTCCCTTTCATTAATTTACATTGATTCCACCTAATCCTAATGTTATTTTATACATACCCTGCTAGCATTTTCTTAATACTGCGATAGATTCCAACAGTTTCCCTATTAATTTTGACAGTAAAATGTTGATAGTTCCCTATTTTCTCTTTCCATCCTTGCTTAAGTAGCCGCGTTGGTTCTAATCTGTGGGAACTGTTCTCGAGTCAGTGTAAGATTGCAAGAGTTTTCATGACTTCAAAAGTTTCCTCTTTCAAACCCTAAGATGCAAGTTATCTGGGCTTTCTGTCCCATCACTTTCTCTAATACATTGTTTTATACATGTTGATTTTTGAACACCTTAGTTACTGTAATGTTCTCTACTATTTCTGACAAATATAAATATTTCTCTGCCATTTTGTTATTCCTCATTGCAGCATTTTTTGACATACAGCATGGTAACAGGCCCTTCCAGCTCACCGGCCTGTTCCCCCACATACACTAATTAACCTACAATCTTGGTACATTTTTGAAAGGTGGGAGGAAACCAGAGGACCCAGAGGAAATCCATGCTAATATGGGGAGAATGCACAAACTTCTCACAGACCGGACCAGATTCAGACCTGAGTCACTGCCGCTGCAATAGCGTGGCACCGACCACTACACTAACCGTGCCGCCCGGGAATTTCTCTTGTTTCAGTCTATAAGAAAGCCACAGGAACTTTCTCAAATGCTCTAATTTAAACATCTACAGCAGCTGTAAAGGTTTGCTAGCCTACTGTTGTATTCTATTTTCCCTTTCCCTTTTTTTTGTTGGTCTTCTTGGCTAAATACTGATATTTTCCCAAATGGGCTATTGCATTTTTAGCAACCTTTTCCTTTGATGCAATCCACTTTTAATTTTTCTTGACTTCCATGGCTTGATGACATTTCCTGTTGAATAACTTTTGTCTTAAAAAGATGTATACTGCTTGTCAACCATGCATTAATTCACCAAGAGTTGGTCATTGCTGGTTCGCTCACATACATTTTAACATGATTCTCCACTCAACCAAAGTTAAATAATTCCTCACGTCTTTAGTGTTTGCTTTATTCAAATTTAAGAGTCTGCTTTCAGATTGAACTAAATCACTTTTACTCTTTATGTACTATTCTACTCTCTTGTAATCAATACACCTTAGAGATCCCCGAGCTACCAGATCATCAATACACAATTCTGGATATAAAGCAGTCTGTTCTTCCGTTGATTCCTGAATAGATAGATCTAAAAATAAAAATCCTGTCATCGTTTCAGAGATCAAATTGACTATTAACATTTCTTGGATTAGTACTACTATAAAAACTTAGCAAATCATAATACAGTAAATATAACTAAAATTGTAAGGCCAAAGAATTAATTTGCGATTTTTTAAAAGAGCAATTTGGTTAATTTTTTTGCTTTCTATACACAGTTCAGCAGGCGGCAACCTCCTTTGAAGAAGACCGCAGAGCCCACCTCACTGACAAAGGAGGAAAAACCCAACACCAACCCCAACCAACCAATTTTCCCTTGCAACCGCTGCAACCGTGCCTGCCTGTCCCGCATCGGACTTGTCAGTCACCAACGAGCCTGCAGCAGACGTGGACATACCCCTCCATAAATCTTCGTCCGCGAAGCCAAGCCAAAGAAAAGAGAAATACTTTAACTAACACATTTGATTTAAAAAAAACCTTCTTTAAACTACAAAGGACATTTGTGACCAAAGCTGAATCATATATCTGAAATAGTACATCAATGAATAGTCCCTTTCTAAAAAAAAACATCTGCACACATGGAGGTACTATTTCTTCATTCAAGGTAATATAGTCATTGCTGGCAAGTTGTGTCTTTCAGAGTGCAGCCAAAAGTCAATAAATAATATTGTGGGACTGAAATCACACAAGTCACAGCAACGATTACAGTTAAATCTTAAATGTATTTAATTCATCTACCAGAATGCAAAGCAGGATTTGAACTGAATTCTTTTATCATTAGGCAAGAGGCTATGATTACTAATCGATTAAAATAACTACTTTGTTCCTGCACATACAGTCAAAGATTGAGGGGTGGCACAGTTGGCGTCAGCGGTTAGCACAACTTTGTTATAGCACCAGCGATTGGGACCGGGGTTTGAATCCCGCGCTGTCTGTAAGGAGTTTGTAGGTTTTCCCCATGTTTGGGTGGGTTTTCCCTGGGGGGGCTCCAGTTTATTCCCACTGTTGGAAATGTACCAGGGGTGTAGGTTAATTGGGTGGCATAGAATCATGGGCTAAAAGGGCCTGTAACCATACTGTATGTCTAAATTTAAATTTAATTTAAAAAATTTAATTTAGATTAACATGATGCAGAGT
Source organism: Narcine bancroftii (assembly GCF_036971445.1). Lineage (NCBI taxonomy): Eukaryota > Metazoa > Chordata > Chondrichthyes > Torpediniformes > Narcinidae > Narcine > Narcine bancroftii. The sequence continues at coordinate 169,094,876 of NC_091472.1, read as the reverse complement.
TGGGCGGAAAAGTGGCAGATGGAGTTCAATTTGAATCTGAATCAGAATTTATTGTCATGAACGAGTCATGATATTCGTTGTTTTGCATCAGCCTCACAGTGCAAACATTCATATACACCACCTTACAACAATAAATTTAAAAAAAAAATAATGCAGAAAAAAGTAAGGCAGTGTCTTTGGTTCATAGATTATTCAGGAATCTGATGGCAGTGAAGAAGAAACTGTCCTTGTGACACTGAGTGCTCGTCTTTATGCTCTTGCACCTTTCGCCGATGGTAGCAGAGTGAAGAGGGCATGGGCTGATGATGGGGGGGTGGGGTCTTTCAGGATAGAGGCTGCTTTTTTGAGACACCGCCTCATGTAGATGTTCTTGATGAAGTGAAGTCTGGTACCTGTGATGTCGCAGGCTGAATTAACAACTCTCTGGAGTTTATTCTTGTCCTGAGAGTCGACACCTCCATATCCAGCAGTGATACCGCCAGCCAAAATGCTCTCCAAATCCATACATCCCGCAAGGCCTCTGCACAGGCTGATCGGATAGTTAAGAAGGCCTACGGGATGCTGGGCTTCATTAATCGGGGATTGAGTTCAGGAGTTGAGAGGTCATGTTGCAACTCTACAAGTCTCTGGTAAGACCACACTTGTGTTCAGTTCTGATCACCTCATTATAGGAAGAATGTGGGTGCAGAGGAAATTTACCAGGATGTTACTTGGATTGTAAAATAAGTCTTATGAGGCAAGGTTAGCAGAACTGGGACTTGTTTCTTTGGCGCGTAGAAGGATGAGAGGAGACGTAATGGAGGTCTATAAAATTATGAGCGGCATAGAGTGGACAGCCAGTGCCTGTTCCCAGGGCAGAAATAGCAAACACCAGAGGACATGAGTACAAAGTGAAGGTTGCAAAGTTTAGGGGAGACATCGGAATAAAGTTTTTTTATGCAGAGAGTTGTGGGTGCCTGGAATGCCTTGCCAGAGATGGTGGTGGAAACTGAATCATTAACAGACTCTTTAACAGACTCTTAGACAGACACATGGATGGAAGAAAAATAGAGGGTTATGGGGCAGTGAGTGTATAGTATTTTCTTTAAAGGAATACATGGGTCAACACAACACTGAGGGCTGAAGGGCTATTTGAGCTATTCCTTACCAAGAAGTCAGTGGAAGTCACCAGCAATTTGCTGAATTTGTATATTTGCCAGCAGAGGGAGTAGGGTTACACACATGGCAAAATTGCACACATATTTTGAATAAAAGAAATGCCAGTGTTTAGACCATCATATAGGAGAGGCTATATCAACCACACAGAATTTACAGAAATACATAGAATTTGCTCTTCCAAAGGGGAAAAAAAAAGATGTGCATAGAGTCAAATCTTCATCTTCACCTTTCCATGACATTGACATGAAAGGATTTGCCATCAAGTCAATGAAAGTGATCTCTATAGCTAAATCAAATGCCCAAACACAAAGTAAGACACATACAGCTATCGAAAAACTGGGTATTTGCACCACTATATCCGTGCTGTCTTTAAGGAGTTTCTACGTTCTCCCCATGTCTGCATGGGTTTTCCCCGGTGATGCACCATCAATTCCTTCGAAAGACTAAGTCATAATAGAAACTGATAGGCTTTTACTATCAACAGAATGGATGTCCGTCCATGCTGGTCGACTGTCCTGGGCTGAGGAGGGAGCTGTGGCAGTCGCCTTTATTCAGGGGTCTGTGGGAGGAGCCACAGGCACACTCAGCAAGGGGCGTGTCCAGACATCCTATAACAAATACTAACACAGCTAAAATATATATACAGTAGTTTACCACATTCATCCCTTGTTTTAGAAAGAGTCTGGAGGGGTGAAATGAATTAAATGTTCTTACAGATTGAGTCTTTCAGGTGGCCTGGTCTGCTGCTGTGACCGTCGTAGTAATGGCTGCGGCACAGCTGTTGGATTCTGGACAGTCTGGAACACCTGTATGTTGTCTTCAGCGTTGACTTGGTGGATGAGTGGTAATAGATCTGGCATGCCATCCACTGCGGCTGGGGTAACATGCCATGGCCCTGGTGCATGATGGGTTGCAGTAGATGAAAGGGGTGCGGGGTGATGATTAATGGTCTCAGGAACTCCTGAGGGTGTTAGATCCTGAACAGAGACCGTGTCATCATGCCCATCAGCGTACGTCTCATAGGTGTATTGGGGGTTGGCCTGGAGGAGATAGAACCTTTTGACAAGTGGGTCAGACTTATGATTCCTCATGTACTTTTGGGGTTTGACCGGCCCTGGTGATGTCAACCAGGACAGCAGCATAATTTCCAAAGTGGACTTCCTAGGGAAGGAAAACATTCCTTCGTACAGAGTGGCATTGGTGGTGAAACATAGGAGCGATCTGATTGAGTGGAGAACATCAGGAAAGACATCTTGGCAGCGGGAAACTGGAAGGCCTCTCGACCTCAGGGCTAGGAGGATGGCCTTCCAGGTGGTGGTATTCTCCCTTTTCATCAACCAGTTCCCTCAGGGCTGTAAGTGGTGGTTCTGCTCTTGGCAATACCTCTGGCCAGCAGGTACTGACGCAGTTCATCTCTCAAAATAGAGGACCTCCAGTCGCTATGGATCTAGCAGGGGTACCTGAACAGGGGAAAAGATTGCACAGGGCCTTGACTCTGGCAGTTGTCATGTCCAAGCAGGAGATGGCAAATGGGAAATGTGAGTCCTCATCAGTAATGTTGAGGAAGTACACATTGTGGTCAGAGGAGGGGAGGGGTCCTTTGAAATCAATGCTTGGGTATCCAAAGGGACAGGTTACCTTTATCAGATGCTCTCTGTCTGGTCAATAGAAGTTTGGTTTGGACTCTGCTCAGACCTGGCAGTTTCTGGTCATGGTCCTGATCTCCTCAATCAGATTGTGGGCTTTGATAAAGTGGAAGAACCTGATGACCCCCGGAGTGGCAGAGGTCATTGTGGAGGTCTATTTGTGCTCTGGCACATGTTCCATGGGATAGGACACCTGGAGGTTCATTCAGTTTCTAGGCCGGGTCAAGGTGTCATAATTGAGGGTAGAAAGTTCAATTTGCCACCTCACTATCTTGTCATTTTTGATTTTACCTTGCTGCTGGCTGTTGAACATGCATGTTGGTCAGTCAGCAAGGTAAATCATTTGCTGGCGAGGTAGTGTCTCCACTGGTGGGGAGGACATGGAGGGGGAGAACGTGGAGGGGAGGACGTGGAGGGGGAGGACTTGAACATGTCATCGGGCCTGCGCAAAGGAGCTCTTAGGTGGAGTGCAGTGTGCGCAGTACTGGCCCCACCCTTTACACCCATGGTTCGTGTGCTGAGGCCAAGCAAGCTGGGACGTGGCAGCGAGGTCCTTGGGTCATAGGTTTTATAACGGAGTGGCCTTCTCCTATGCAGGTTTCTTACCCGGGCTGGAGGGGCCTGCCTCCTCTCCTAGGTCGGACCATACCTGGTCGCAAATCACCTGTGGACATGGCCTTGGTAAGTTTAATTGGGTTCTCTAACTACCTCTGGACTGGGGCCGGGGCCGCCGCCACCTTCCCTGTGCCCGGACCCGGGCCGCTGCCTCCTTCTTTCTGCCCAGACTGGGGCCTCTGCCTGCTTCACTCTGCCGAGGCCGGGGCCACCGCCTCCCCCTCGCTTCTGCCAGTGGGCTGATATCGCCTCAAACCGTGCATCTTGGCGCCTCACAGTTCGGCGGGCAGCAACCTCCTTTGAAGAAGACCGCAGAGCCCACCTCACTGACAAAAGACAAAGGAGGAAAAACCCAACACCCAACCCCAACCAATCAATTTTCCCTTGCAACCGCTGCAACCATGTCTGCCTGTCCCGCATCGGACTTGTCAGCCAGCACAAACGAGCCTGCAGCTGAAGTGGACATTACCCCTCCATAAATCTTTATCCGCGAAGTCAAGCCAAAGAGAGAAAAGAAGAGAAGAGTGTCTCCAGTGCTGTACCGGATTGACAATGGCCTGGCCGTCCTTCTCGACAGAGGAGTGTCAAATTTCAGGGCCCAGGAGGGTGTGGGAAAAGAAGACAAAGAGTCTGCCCACCTGGTTAAGGGTGGTGGTCAGGGCGAAGTCAGACACATCACTCTCCACCTGGAATGGTTTAGATTTGTCCACAGCATGCATCACAGTCTTGGCAATGTCCACCTTGATACGGTTGAAGGCTGCGCAGGCTTCTGACATCAGGGGAAAAGAGGTAGATTTGACAAGGTTGCAGGCCTTGTCTGTATAATTGAGGACACACTGGGCCTAATAGGAAAAGAAGCCCATTCAGAGCACTGAGGCTCCAAAAAAGGGCACATGCGGTCAGGATTTGGGGCCCAATGATTCCATCCTCTACAACTCAGCCAAGGATAGCGAGGCAAGTTGTGTGAAATACACATTTCTCCTTATTATATGTGAGGTTAAGGAGTTTGGTGGCCTGCAAGAAATTTTTGGAGATTGGCGACATGATCCTGCAGGTCATGGCTCCAAATAGTGATGTTGTCCAAATACTGGAATGTGGCCTGCAGCTCATACTGGTCTACCATGCAGTCCATCTCCTGCTGAAAGACCGAGACCCCATTGGTGATGCCAAAGGGAATCCTCAGGAAATGGTAGAGGTGGCCATCTATCTACCTCAAAGGCAGTGTATTGGTGGTCTTCCAGGTGGATAGGGAGCTGGTGGTATGCCGATTTTAAATCAATAGTGGATAATACCCGATATTGAGTGATTTGATTCACTATGTTGGATAAGCGGGGGAGAGGGTACAAGTTCAGCTGCGTAAATCTGTTAAAGGTCTGACTGTAGTCAATGACCATTTTGTGTTTCACCCCATTCTTTACCACCACCACTTGGGCTCTCCAGGGGCTGGTGCTGGATTCAATGATCCCCTCATTCAGTAGCCGCTGCACCTCTGACCTAATAAAGGCCATGTCCCTGGCACTGTACTGCCTGCTTTTGGTGGCAATGGGTTTACAGTCGGGGTGAGGTTCGCGAACAGTGGTGGAGGGGCGATCCTGAGGGTTGAAAAGCCACAGGTCATTTAGTTGCTGGTTGGAAATGGTGGGAGGAGAGGCCGGTGGAGGGGGGTTTCGAGGGTGGAGCACTGTGGGTTACAGACAGTAGGGGGGGGGGAATAGGGCCCATCGTACTCCATTATCACATTCTTAAGGTGGCATTGAAAGTACAGCCCCAGCAGCATGGCAGCGGAGAGCTGTGACATCTTCAGGAGTTTAAAGTCTTTGTAGTCTGTGCCCTCCACTACACATTAGCCATGAAGATCTGGTGTATAGGACTTCGAGGCCAGAGACTTTGTACCTTACTGGCCTTACCCCGCGAGGGAGTAATGTTGCCCCATGCATGTCCGTGCCCCCACTATCGAGCAGGCAGCTCGTCTTGTGATCATTTACCTCAATGTCCATCAATGACCTGGCGAGTTGGTGAGTGCTAACTTGATCTAGCATGATGGAGGCCACTGTTAAATCGCTGTCAGACTCCGTAGATGGATGTTTGATCCCAAGATGGCGACGTCCAGGATGGTGGCCCTCACAGCTTGCACATGGCGCTGCTGGGTTTAGAGAGCAACATGGATTTACACACCTTTGCATAATGCCTTTTTTTCCACTGCAAGAAATCCTCGTCTTTTGGCTGTCAGTGTTTTCTAGGGTGCTTGTTCAGGCTACAGAAGTAGCACTTCAGCTCCTCGCAGAGTACAGCTGCCGTGGTAGGGATGCTGGCGGGACGTGGTGGTGGCGGAGTTCTTCAGGCTTGCGACCCTCCCATGTCCCAAGATGGCAGCACCCACGGTAATTATGGGGCGGCCGTGTTGTCAGCTGGGTAGGCATCCATATTTTGGAGGTCACCTCTTGTGTGCCTGCTAGTTTGACTGCCCTCTGTAAGTTGAGCTCATCCTGCTCCAACAGTCTCTGCTGGATATAGCTGGATCTGATGCCTGCAACATAAAGCATCTCTGATCAAGTCCTCCGTGTTCACCGCAGCCGTCATAGCCTTGCAGCCACAGGCCTGCCTGAGAGCTCGCAGGGCCCAAAGGTACTCAGCGCTGAATTCCCCAGGTCACTGTTTTCAGGTCGCCAGGAGGTAGCCAGGAGGACCTCGTTTACCATCCTTAGGTACTGGCTTTTCAGTATTTCTGTCGCCTTTGGGTACAGATTGGCATCCCTGATCAGCGAATATATCAGGGGCCAGACCCGGGAATACACTGCTTGTTGTTCTCTGATCGAACAATAGAAGAGAAGGCCTGCAGGTACATTTCAAAGCAACACATCCAGAGTTTGAAGCTGTTGGACGTGTCAGGCGATTGTGGGTCAAGGTCCAGCTTTTCTGATTTCAAAAAACATGTTAATAAAAATGATGCACCATCAATTACTTTGAAAGACTAGAAGTTATATAGAAACTGATAGGCTTTTATAAACTACAGAATGGAGGCATGTCCAAGCTGGTCGACAGTCCTGAACTGAGGAGGGGGCTGTGGCAGTTGCCTTTATTCAGGGATCTGTGGGAGGAGTCACAGGCCATCAGCAAGGGGAGTGTCCAGATGAACTACAACAAGTACTAACACAGCCGGGTGTCTTCCCACCTTTCAAAATGTACCGGGGTGTAGGTTAATTATATGTAAATTGGACAGAATGGACTTGTGGGCTGAAATGGCCTGTTATCACGCTGTATGTCTAAATTTTTAAAAAAAATCTAGGTTGATAATCAAGTACTAACTTTTCAAGCACTTGGCCTGTTGTCTTTTATGCTTCAGCAATTCAAGAGCTCATTCAGATAGTGTTTTCAGTGTTGTGAGAGTATATGAGAGCTGTGCATTCCAGATTGCAACCATCGACTGAGTGAAAACATCTATCCTCAGATCACCTCTAACCCACTGATTCCTTACCTTAAATTTCTGTCCTCCAGTTTTAGATGGATCCATTATGGGCTAAGATTCCTCACTAGGCACCTTTTCAATGCCAAATTTGGCTCATGTTGCAAAACCAAACCCAAAACACTGGACATGGAAACACAACATTGAAATTGGTAGTAGAAATCTGAGCACTACTTGAATACAAGACGGGGGAGAAACGGGGATGACAATTATAAAGATCCTCAAAACAAGCATGAAATTGACAGATCGTGCAAGGTGAGAACCACCCCCAAGGCCATGGCATCAACAGGCTCCTGAGGGTTGCAACTCTTGTTTGTTTGTTCCAATATTAAGCTTCAAGGTCAGTTATCTCCTACGTTGGGCTCAAACAGTGCTACAGAGGTCATCGATTTCTTCTTTGCAAAAACACAAAGGAAGTTTACGGGCCCATCAATGGAAGTAAATTATGAACAGGGTACTTTGTTCCACGAGGGATGCAGTCACGGGAAGAACATACAAACTGCTCGCAGACAGCATTGGGTTTGAACCTGGATCATTGGCGCTGTAATAGTGAGGTGCTGGCCGCTATGTTAACCATTCCAACCTATAATTTTAGAGTGGTTCAAGGACATTGTTTAAAATTTAAGGACCAATTTAAGGATTTGTCACTGGTTTCCAATTCACTGTGAGTTAGCAACCATTGGTTTCTCAATGCTGTCAGTCCTTAAGGCTCAGCTCCCATTATATCTTTTCAGTTCCAGGGCACCTGAGCTGCAAGAGCATGATGTGAGACAGCATGTGTCATCAGTATTGCACATAAGCGAGTGACTTCAGTGCAGCAGGACGGTGAGACGTAAATCATTACTGACATCAAGACACCTGCAGCTCCAGCCTCCAAACTGAATGCAGAGTCACAGTTGGTGCTGCTTGTACAATTCTTCAGGATATTAACATGAAAACTACCATTAAGCAAAAGTGTTGTGTTTAAATTATTCACTCCAAGCCTATGATGCAGAGACTATGTGTATTTGGGAATGCAGGAATAGCAGTAATGGATGCCCTGTGACATGTCCCTAGACTTTTTCCCCCTACATCAGGCCTGGATTAATCATTAAGCAAAATAAGCACGTGCTTTGGGCACCAAGGGAAGGGGGAACCACAAAGTTTCTTTTACCAGTTCCGGATTTATCAAGATGCAGCTGAACTAGGGCCCCACAAAAAATGGCACATACACCCCTCCCCACAATAAATGTAAAAAAAAAATGATATTTATATATAAAGGTTATATTTAATATAGTTATGGGGCTGGCCTGGAATAAAACTGAATTTTTAATCCATATTTCACATTCAGCACTTATTGAATTTTAATGTCTTGTCAGTTAGACAATGGAAAGATTGAGGGGGAACCATTGTTGGGTGTGCTTAGGGCATCAGTTGGCCTTAATCTGGCCCTGCCCTCCATCCCTCCCTCAGTGTGAACTTAACGATTGTAACCAGGCTTTTAGTGAATCACACAAAAATTAAGTATCAAGCCCAGAAATACTGAATCTCCACAGCAACCTGTATCTCAGCAACAAGCTGTTCTTCGGTGAATGTTATCAGACATTACAAAAGAGAAGAATTATTGAAGATTGTCACTGTAATGTTCCAATTCTAATTGGCCATATCAAGCAAACATCAATAATCACTCAAATTCTTAAATTTACTGTAGATATCTACTGATAGAAAAACAGGATGCTCAGTATGCCAGGCAGCATGTGTGACAAGAGAAACAGAATTGATATTTCATGAAGGGAAAAAAGCACAGTTAAAGTTCAGAGGGGAGGAAAGGTAGAACAAAAACCAATGCTGAAACTGTGTGATGCAAAAAAATTGTACCTCCTGGACATCTTACCTGCCAATCTGAGGACTTAGCGTACGACAAGTTTTCACTGCTCAACCAGAAATAGCGCTTTTTGAAAGTGAAACGAGTGACAAGGTTGACACCCTCCGCTTTTCGTTTGTGCAGGTAGCCTTCTTTAATGGTTACTGAAGGATGGAACACCAGGCCTTGCTGTAGATCAGTAGCTAGGGAAACACAGGAGCGAGAGGTGAACCGTTGTTCTCTTTGCATCCTATTCTGCAGAGATTTGTAAGTGTGAGAAACACCAGCTGTTAATTCCACCCTGATGATGTAGGAATGCCTCACCATGCTGTGCATTCTCAGACTCTGGGTATTTCCAGTAAGTAACAAAGGACAACATTGGAATCACTGCTGTAAGAATGTCTTCCCATGACGTGAAAACTGGAACAAAATTCTGTCGGAATTCTAAAATAATTTTGAATTAGTAATCCTTTGACCATTGTTAACGTGATATTACAAGCATATCAAAGCACAATGATTCAGAGGCACAGAAGATGGTGGAAATCTGGAGCAACATCGATTTGTTGGAGGAACGCAGTGGGTCAAGCAGCATTGGTGGAATTTTGTATGTTTCAATGCAATTACCTCTCATTCTTCTAAACCCAAGAGATTCTGGGACATTCTGCATGATAGTTTTCATGCTTCAAACCTGTCAACCCAGGAAACATTCCAGTAAATCAATGCTGCATTTCCCTTCTGGAAGAATATCTTTCATTAGTAGGGAGACAAGACCTGTATGCAATATTGCAGATACAGTTAACAAGAGCCTGTATAATGGAGAAGGACATCACTACTCATGTACTCAAACCAACTAACCATTTGCATTCCCAATTGCTTGCTGGATCCCTGTACATTAACTTTAAATCATTTGTTTCCAAGAACACACCAGTGCCTTTGAACACCAACATTTTTCAAACTACCATTATGATACGATTTCCCTTTCATTAATTTACATTGATTCCACCTAATCCTAATGTTATTTTATACATACCCTGCTAGCATTTTCTTAATACTGCGATAGATTCCAACAGTTTCCCTATTAATTTTGACAGTAAAATGTTGATAGTTCCCTATTTTCTCTTTCCATCCTTGCTTAAGTAGCCGCGTTGGTTCTAATCTGTGGGAACTGTTCTCGAGTCAGTGTAAGATTGCAAGAGTTTTCATGACTTCAAAAGTTTCCTCTTTCAAACCCTAAGATGCAAGTTATCTGGGCTTTCTGTCCCATCACTTTCTCTAATACATTGTTTTATACATGTTGATTTTTGAACACCTTAGTTACTGTAATGTTCTCTACTATTTCTGACAAATATAAATATTTCTCTGCCATTTTGTTATTCCTCATTGCAGCATTTTTTGACATACAGCATGGTAACAGGCCCTTCCAGCTCACCGGCCTGTTCCCCCACATACACTAATTAACCTACAATCTTGGTACATTTTTGAAAGGTGGGAGGAAACCAGAGGACCCAGAGGAAATCCATGCTAATATGGGGAGAATGCACAAACTTCTCACAGACCGGACCAGATTCAGACCTGAGTCACTGCCGCTGCAATAGCGTGGCACCGACCACTACACTAACCGTGCCGCCCGGGAATTTCTCTTGTTTCAGTCTATAAGAAAGCCACAGGAACTTTCTCAAATGCTCTAATTTAAACATCTACAGCAGCTGTAAAGGTTTGCTAGCCTACTGTTGTATTCTATTTTCCCTTTCCCTTTTTTTTGTTGGTCTTCTTGGCTAAATACTGATATTTTCCCAAATGGGCTATTGCATTTTTAGCAACCTTTTCCTTTGATGCAATCCACTTTTAATTTTTCTTGACTTCCATGGCTTGATGACATTTCCTGTTGAATAACTTTTGTCTTAAAAAGATGTATACTGCTTGTCAACCATGCATTAATTCACCAAGAGTTGGTCATTGCTGGTTCGCTCACATACATTTTAACATGATTCTCCACTCAACCAAAGTTAAATAATTCCTCACGTCTTTAGTGTTTGCTTTATTCAAATTTAAGAGTCTGCTTTCAGATTGAACTAAATCACTTTTACTCTTTATGTACTATTCTACTCTCTTGTAATCAATACACCTTAGAGATCCCCGAGCTACCAGATCATCAATACACAATTCTGGATATAAAGCAGTCTGTTCTTCCGTTGATTCCTGAATAGATAGATCTAAAAATAAAAATCCTGTCATCGTTTCAGAGATCAAATTGACTATTAACATTTCTTGGATTAGTACTACTATAAAAACTTAGCAAATCATAATACAGTAAATATAACTAAAATTGTAAGGCCAAAGAATTAATTTGCGATTTTTTAAAAGAGCAATTTGGTTAATTTTTTTGCTTTCTATACACAGTTCAGCAGGCGGCAACCTCCTTTGAAGAAGACCGCAGAGCCCACCTCACTGACAAAGGAGGAAAAACCCAACACCAACCCCAACCAACCAATTTTCCCTTGCAACCGCTGCAACCGTGCCTGCCTGTCCCGCATCGGACTTGTCAGTCACCAACGAGCCTGCAGCAGACGTGGACATACCCCTCCATAAATCTTCGTCCGCGAAGCCAAGCCAAAGAAAAGAGAAATACTTTAACTAACACATTTGATTTAAAAAAAACCTTCTTTAAACTACAAAGGACATTTGTGACCAAAGCTGAATCATATATCTGAAATAGTACATCAATGAATAGTCCCTTTCTAAAAAAAAACATCTGCACACATGGAGGTACTATTTCTTCATTCAAGGTAATATAGTCATTGCTGGCAAGTTGTGTCTTTCAGAGTGCAGCCAAAAGTCAATAAATAATATTGTGGGACTGAAATCACACAAGTCACAGCAACGATTACAGTTAAATCTTAAATGTATTTAATTCATCTACCAGAATGCAAAGCAGGATTTGAACTGAATTCTTTTATCATTAGGCAAGAGGCTATGATTACTAATCGATTAAAATAACTACTTTGTTCCTGCACATACAGTCAAAGATTGAGGGGTGGCACAGTTGGCGTCAGCGGTTAGCACAACTTTGTTATAGCACCAGCGATTGGGACCGGGGTTTGAATCCCGCGCTGTCTGTAAGGAGTTTGTAGGTTTTCCCCATGTTTGGGTGGGTTTTCCCTGGGGGGGCTCCAGTTTATTCCCACTGTTGGAAATGTACCAGGGGTGTAGGTTAATTGGGTGGCATAGAATCATGGGCTAAAAGGGCCTGTAACCATACTGTATGTCTAAATTTAAATTTAATTTAAAAAATTTAATTTAGATTAACATGATGCAGAGTTGGGCGGAAAAGTGGCAGATGGAGTTCAATTTGAATCTGAATCAGAATTTATTGTCATGAACGAGTCATGATATTCGTTGTTTTGCATCAGCCTCACAGTGCAAACATTCATATACACCACCTTACAACAATAAATTTAAAAAAAAAATAATGCAGAAAAAAGTAAGGCAGTGTCTTTGGTTCATAGATTATTCAGGAATCTGATGGCAGTGAAGAAGAAACTGTCCTTGTGACACTGAGTGCTCGTCTTTATGCTCTTGCACCTTTCGCCGATGGTAGCAGAGTGAAGAGGGCATGGGCTGATGATGGGGGGGTGGGGTCTTTCAGGATAGAGGCTGCTTTTTTGAGACACCGCCTCATGTAGATGTTCTTGATGAAGTGAAGTCTGGTACCTGTGATGTCGCAGGCTGAATTAACAACTCTCTGGAGTTTATTCTTGTCCTGAGAGTCGACACCTCCATATCCAGCAGTGATACCGCCAGCCAAAATGCTCTCCAAATCCATACATCCCGCAAGGCCTCTGCACAGGCTGATCGGATAGTTAAGAAGGCCTACGGGATGCTGGGCTTCATTAATCGGGGATTGAGTTCAGGAGTTGAGAGGTCATGTTGCAACTCTACAAGTCTCTGGTAAGACCACACTTGTGTTCAGTTCTGATCACCTCATTATAGGAAGAATGTGGGTGCAGAGGAAATTTACCAGGATGTTACTTGGATTGTAAAATAAGTCTTATGAGGCAAGGTTAGCAGAACTGGGACTTGTTTCTTTGGCGCGTAGAAGGATGAGAGGAGACGTAATGGAGGTCTATAAAATTATGAGCGGCATAGAGTGGACAGCCAGTGCCTGTTCCCAGGGCAGAAATAGCAAACACCAGAGGACATGAGTACAAAGTGAAGGTTGCAAAGTTTAGGGGAGACATCGGAATAAAGTTTTTTTATGCAGAGAGTTGTGGGTGCCTGGAATGCCTTGCCAGAGATGGTGGTGGAAACTGAATCATTAACAGACTCTTTAACAGACTCTTAGACAGACACATGGATGGAAGAAAAATAGAGGGTTATGGGGCAGTGAGTGTATAGTATTTTCTTTAAAGGAATACATGGGTCAACACAACACTGAGGGCTGAAGGGCTATTTGAGCTATTCCTTACCAAGAAGTCAGTGGAAGTCACCAGCAATTTGCTGAATTTGTATATTTGCCAGCAGAGGGAGTAGGGTTACACACATGGCAAAATTGCACACATATTTTGAATAAAAGAAATGCCAGTGTTTAGACCATCATATAGGAGAGGCTATATCAACCACACAGAATTTACAGAAATACATAGAATTTGCTCTTCCAAAGGGGAAAAAAAAAGATGTGCATAGAGTCAAATCTTCATCTTCACCTTTCCATGACATTGACATGAAAGGATTTGCCATCAAGTCAATGAAAGTGATCTCTATAGCTAAATCAAATGCCCAAACACAAAGTAAGACACATACAGCTATCGAAAAACTGGGTATTTGCACCACTATATCCGTGCTGTCTTTAAGGAGTTTCTACGTTCTCCCCATGTCTGCATGGGTTTTCCCCGGTGATGCACCATCAATTCCTTCGAAAGACTAAGTCATAATAGAAACTGATAGGCTTTTACTATCAACAGAATGGATGTCCGTCCATGCTGGTCGACTGTCCTGGGCTGAGGAGGGAGCTGTGGCAGTCGCCTTTATTCAGGGGTCTGTGGGAGGAGCCACAGGCACACTCAGCAAGGGGCGTGTCCAGACATCCTATAACAAATACTAACACAGCTAAAATATATATACAGTAGTTTACCACATTCATCCCTTGTTTTAGAAAGAGTCTGGAGGGGTGAAATGAATTAAATGTTCTTACAGATTGAGTCTTTCAGGTGGCCTGGTCTGCTGCTGTGACCGTCGTAGTAATGGCTGCGGCACAGCTGTTGGATTCTGGACAGTCTGGAACACCTGTATGTTGTCTTCAGCGTTGACTTGGTGGATGAGTGGTAATAGATCTGGCATGCCATCCACTGCGGCTGGGGTAACATGCCATGGCCCTGGTGCATGATGGGTTGCAGTAGATGAAAGGGGTGCGGGGTGATGATTAATGGTCTCAGGAACTCCTGAGGGTGTTAGATCCTGAACAGAGACCGTGTCATCATGCCCATCAGCGTACGTCTCATAGGTGTATTGGGGGTTGGCCTGGAGGAGATAGAACCTTTTGACAAGTGGGTCAGACTTATGATTCCTCATGTACTTTTGGGGTTTGACCGGCCCTGGTGATGTCAACCAGGACAGCAGCATAATTTCCAAAGTGGACTTCCTAGGGAAGGAAAACATTCCTTCGTACAGAGTGGCATTGGTGGTGAAACATAGGAGCGATCTGATTGAGTGGAGAACATCAGGAAAGACATCTTGGCAGCGGGAAACTGGAAGGCCTCTCGACCTCAGGGCTAGGAGGATGGCCTTCCAGGTGGTGGTATTCTCCCTTTTCATCAACCAGTTCCCTCAGGGCTGTAAGTGGTGGTTCTGCTCTTGGCAATACCTCTGGCCAGCAGGTACTGACGCAGTTCATCTCTCAAAATAGAGGACCTCCAGTCGCTATGGATCTAGCAGGGGTACCTGAACAGGGGAAAAGATTGCACAGGGCCTTGACTCTGGCAGTTGTCATGTCCAAGCAGGAGATGGCAAATGGGAAATGTGAGTCCTCATCAGTAATGTTGAGGAAGTACACATTGTGGTCAGAGGAGGGGAGGGGTCCTTTGAAATCAATGCTTGGGTATCCAAAGGGACAGGTTACCTTTATCAGATGCTCTCTGTCTGGTCAATAGAAGTTTGGTTTGGACTCTGCTCAGACCTGGCAGTTTCTGGTCATGGTCCTGATCTCCTCAATCAGATTGTGGGCTTTGATAAAGTGGAAGAACCTGATGACCCCCGGAGTGGCAGAGGTCATTGTGGAGGTCTATTTGTGCTCTGGCACATGTTCCATGGGATAGGACACCTGGAGGTTCATTCAGTTTCTAGGCCGGGTCAAGGTGTCATAATTGAGGGTAGAAAGTTCAATTTGCCACCTCACTATCTTGTCATTTTTGATTTTACCTTGCTGCTGGCTGTTGAACATGCATGTTGGTCAGTCAGCAAGGTAAATCATTTGCTGGCGAGGTAGTGTCTCCACTGGTGGGGAGGACATGGAGGGGGAGAACGTGGAGGGGAGGACGTGGAGGGGGAGGACTTGAACATGTCATCGGGCCTGCGCAAAGGAGCTCTTAGGTGGAGTGCAGTGTGCGCAGTACTGGCCCCACCCTTTACACCCATGGTTCGTGTGCTGAGGCCAAGCAAGCTGGGACGTGGCAGCGAGGTCCTTGGGTCATAGGTTTTATAACGGAGTGGCCTTCTCCTATGCAGGTTTCTTACCCGGGCTGGAGGGGCCTGCCTCCTCTCCTAGGTCGGACCATACCTGGTCGCAAATCACCTGTGGACATGGCCTTGGTAAGTTTAATTGGGTTCTCTAACTACCTCTGGACTGGGGCCGGGGCCGCCGCCACCTTCCCTGTGCCCGGACCCGGGCCGCTGCCTCCTTCTTTCTGCCCAGACTGGGGCCTCTGCCTGCTTCACTCTGCCGAGGCCGGGGCCACCGCCTCCCCCTCGCTTCTGCCAGTGGGCTGATATCGCCTCAAACCGTGCATCTTGGCGCCTCACAGTTCGGCGGGCAGCAACCTCCTTTGAAGAAGACCGCAGAGCCCACCTCACTGACAAAAGACAAAGGAGGAAAAACCCAACACCCAACCCCAACCAATCAATTTTCCCTTGCAACCGCTGCAACCATGTCTGCCTGTCCCGCATCGGACTTGTCAGCCAGCACAAACGAGCCTGCAGCTGAAGTGGACATTACCCCTCCATAAATCTTTATCCGCGAAGTCAAGCCAAAGAGAGAAAAGAAGAGAAGAGTGTCTCCAGTGCTGTACCGGATTGACAATGGCCTGGCCGTCCTTCTCGACAGAGGAGTGTCAAATTTCAGGGCCCAGGAGGGTGTGGGAAAAGAAGACAAAGAGTCTGCCCACCTGGTTAAGGGTGGTGGTCAGGGCGAAGTCAGACACATCACTCTCCACCTGGAATGGTTTAGATTTGTCCACAGCATGCATCACAGTCTTGGCAATGTCCACCTTGATACGGTTGAAGGCTGCGCAGGCTTCTGACATCAGGGGAAAAGAGGTAGATTTGACAAGGTTGCAGGCCTTGTCTGTATAATTGAGGACACACTGGGCCTAATAGGAAAAGAAGCCCATTCAGAGCACTGAGGCTCCAAAAAAGGGCACATGCGGTCAGGATTTG
Organism: Narcine bancroftii; assembly: GCF_036971445.1. Classification (NCBI taxonomy): domain Eukaryota; kingdom Metazoa; phylum Chordata; class Chondrichthyes; order Torpediniformes; family Narcinidae; genus Narcine; species Narcine bancroftii. The sequence continues at coordinate 169,078,504 of NC_091472.1, read as the reverse complement.
GGGCCCAATGATTCCATCCTCTACAACTCAGCCAAGGATAGCGAGGCAAGTTGTGTGAAATACACATTTCTCCTTATTATATGTGAGGTTAAGGAGTTTGGTGGCCTGCAAGAAATTTTTGGAGATTGGCGACATGATCCTGCAGGTCATGGCTCCAAATAGTGATGTTGTCCAAATACTGGAATGTGGCCTGCAGCTCATACTGGTCTACCATGCAGTCCATCTCCTGCTGAAAGACCGAGACCCCATTGGTGATGCCAAAGGGAATCCTCAGGAAATGGTAGAGGTGGCCATCTATCTACCTCAAAGGCAGTGTATTGGTGGTCTTCCAGGTGGATAGGGAGCTGGTGGTATGCCGATTTTAAATCAATAGTGGATAATACCCGATATTGAGTGATTTGATTCACTATGTTGGATAAGCGGGGGAGAGGGTACAAGTTCAGCTGCGTAAATCTGTTAAAGGTCTGACTGTAGTCAATGACCATTTTGTGTTTCACCCCATTCTTTACCACCACCACTTGGGCTCTCCAGGGGCTGGTGCTGGATTCAATGATCCCCTCATTCAGTAGCCGCTGCACCTCTGACCTAATAAAGGCCATGTCCCTGGCACTGTACTGCCTGCTTTTGGTGGCAATGGGTTTACAGTCGGGGTGAGGTTCGCGAACAGTGGTGGAGGGGCGATCCTGAGGGTTGAAAAGCCACAGGTCATTTAGTTGCTGGTTGGAAATGGTGGGAGGAGAGGCCGGTGGAGGGGGGTTTCGAGGGTGGAGCACTGTGGGTTACAGACAGTAGGGGGGGGGGAATAGGGCCCATCGTACTCCATTATCACATTCTTAAGGTGGCATTGAAAGTACAGCCCCAGCAGCATGGCAGCGGAGAGCTGTGACATCTTCAGGAGTTTAAAGTCTTTGTAGTCTGTGCCCTCCACTACACATTAGCCATGAAGATCTGGTGTATAGGACTTCGAGGCCAGAGACTTTGTACCTTACTGGCCTTACCCCGCGAGGGAGTAATGTTGCCCCATGCATGTCCGTGCCCCCACTATCGAGCAGGCAGCTCGTCTTGTGATCATTTACCTCAATGTCCATCAATGACCTGGCGAGTTGGTGAGTGCTAACTTGATCTAGCATGATGGAGGCCACTGTTAAATCGCTGTCAGACTCCGTAGATGGATGTTTGATCCCAAGATGGCGACGTCCAGGATGGTGGCCCTCACAGCTTGCACATGGCGCTGCTGGGTTTAGAGAGCAACATGGATTTACACACCTTTGCATAATGCCTTTTTTTCCACTGCAAGAAATCCTCGTCTTTTGGCTGTCAGTGTTTTCTAGGGTGCTTGTTCAGGCTACAGAAGTAGCACTTCAGCTCCTCGCAGAGTACAGCTGCCGTGGTAGGGATGCTGGCGGGACGTGGTGGTGGCGGAGTTCTTCAGGCTTGCGACCCTCCCATGTCCCAAGATGGCAGCACCCACGGTAATTATGGGGCGGCCGTGTTGTCAGCTGGGTAGGCATCCATATTTTGGAGGTCACCTCTTGTGTGCCTGCTAGTTTGACTGCCCTCTGTAAGTTGAGCTCATCCTGCTCCAACAGTCTCTGCTGGATATAGCTGGATCTGATGCCTGCAACATAAAGCATCTCTGATCAAGTCCTCCGTGTTCACCGCAGCCGTCATAGCCTTGCAGCCACAGGCCTGCCTGAGAGCTCGCAGGGCCCAAAGGTACTCAGCGCTGAATTCCCCAGGTCACTGTTTTCAGGTCGCCAGGAGGTAGCCAGGAGGACCTCGTTTACCATCCTTAGGTACTGGCTTTTCAGTATTTCTGTCGCCTTTGGGTACAGATTGGCATCCCTGATCAGCGAATATATCAGGGGCCAGACCCGGGAATACACTGCTTGTTGTTCTCTGATCGAACAATAGAAGAGAAGGCCTGCAGGTACATTTCAAAGCAACACATCCAGAGTTTGAAGCTGTTGGACGTGTCAGGCGATTGTGGGTCAAGGTCCAGCTTTTCTGATTTCAAAAAACATGTTAATAAAAATGATGCACCATCAATTACTTTGAAAGACTAGAAGTTATATAGAAACTGATAGGCTTTTATAAACTACAGAATGGAGGCATGTCCAAGCTGGTCGACAGTCCTGAACTGAGGAGGGGGCTGTGGCAGTTGCCTTTATTCAGGGATCTGTGGGAGGAGTCACAGGCCATCAGCAAGGGGAGTGTCCAGATGAACTACAACAAGTACTAACACAGCCGGGTGTCTTCCCACCTTTCAAAATGTACCGGGGTGTAGGTTAATTATATGTAAATTGGACAGAATGGACTTGTGGGCTGAAATGGCCTGTTATCACGCTGTATGTCTAAATTTTTAAAAAAAATCTAGGTTGATAATCAAGTACTAACTTTTCAAGCACTTGGCCTGTTGTCTTTTATGCTTCAGCAATTCAAGAGCTCATTCAGATAGTGTTTTCAGTGTTGTGAGAGTATATGAGAGCTGTGCATTCCAGATTGCAACCATCGACTGAGTGAAAACATCTATCCTCAGATCACCTCTAACCCACTGATTCCTTACCTTAAATTTCTGTCCTCCAGTTTTAGATGGATCCATTATGGGCTAAGATTCCTCACTAGGCACCTTTTCAATGCCAAATTTGGCTCATGTTGCAAAACCAAACCCAAAACACTGGACATGGAAACACAACATTGAAATTGGTAGTAGAAATCTGAGCACTACTTGAATACAAGACGGGGGAGAAACGGGGATGACAATTATAAAGATCCTCAAAACAAGCATGAAATTGACAGATCGTGCAAGGTGAGAACCACCCCCAAGGCCATGGCATCAACAGGCTCCTGAGGGTTGCAACTCTTGTTTGTTTGTTCCAATATTAAGCTTCAAGGTCAGTTATCTCCTACGTTGGGCTCAAACAGTGCTACAGAGGTCATCGATTTCTTCTTTGCAAAAACACAAAGGAAGTTTACGGGCCCATCAATGGAAGTAAATTATGAACAGGGTACTTTGTTCCACGAGGGATGCAGTCACGGGAAGAACATACAAACTGCTCGCAGACAGCATTGGGTTTGAACCTGGATCATTGGCGCTGTAATAGTGAGGTGCTGGCCGCTATGTTAACCATTCCAACCTATAATTTTAGAGTGGTTCAAGGACATTGTTTAAAATTTAAGGACCAATTTAAGGATTTGTCACTGGTTTCCAATTCACTGTGAGTTAGCAACCATTGGTTTCTCAATGCTGTCAGTCCTTAAGGCTCAGCTCCCATTATATCTTTTCAGTTCCAGGGCACCTGAGCTGCAAGAGCATGATGTGAGACAGCATGTGTCATCAGTATTGCACATAAGCGAGTGACTTCAGTGCAGCAGGACGGTGAGACGTAAATCATTACTGACATCAAGACACCTGCAGCTCCAGCCTCCAAACTGAATGCAGAGTCACAGTTGGTGCTGCTTGTACAATTCTTCAGGATATTAACATGAAAACTACCATTAAGCAAAAGTGTTGTGTTTAAATTATTCACTCCAAGCCTATGATGCAGAGACTATGTGTATTTGGGAATGCAGGAATAGCAGTAATGGATGCCCTGTGACATGTCCCTAGACTTTTTCCCCCTACATCAGGCCTGGATTAATCATTAAGCAAAATAAGCACGTGCTTTGGGCACCAAGGGAAGGGGGAACCACAAAGTTTCTTTTACCAGTTCCGGATTTATCAAGATGCAGCTGAACTAGGGCCCCACAAAAAATGGCACATACACCCCTCCCCACAATAAATGTAAAAAAAAAATGATATTTATATATAAAGGTTATATTTAATATAGTTATGGGGCTGGCCTGGAATAAAACTGAATTTTTAATCCATATTTCACATTCAGCACTTATTGAATTTTAATGTCTTGTCAGTTAGACAATGGAAAGATTGAGGGGGAACCATTGTTGGGTGTGCTTAGGGCATCAGTTGGCCTTAATCTGGCCCTGCCCTCCATCCCTCCCTCAGTGTGAACTTAACGATTGTAACCAGGCTTTTAGTGAATCACACAAAAATTAAGTATCAAGCCCAGAAATACTGAATCTCCACAGCAACCTGTATCTCAGCAACAAGCTGTTCTTCGGTGAATGTTATCAGACATTACAAAAGAGAAGAATTATTGAAGATTGTCACTGTAATGTTCCAATTCTAATTGGCCATATCAAGCAAACATCAATAATCACTCAAATTCTTAAATTTACTGTAGATATCTACTGATAGAAAAACAGGATGCTCAGTATGCCAGGCAGCATGTGTGACAAGAGAAACAGAATTGATATTTCATGAAGGGAAAAAAGCACAGTTAAAGTTCAGAGGGGAGGAAAGGTAGAACAAAAACCAATGCTGAAACTGTGTGATGCAAAAAAATTGTACCTCCTGGACATCTCAAATAAAAGAGAATGCTGGAAGCACTCCTGCTAGTGATGTAACTGATCACTGTAAAAGCAGCAAACAATTCCATGAATTCTATGTCTAATGAACCTTTGATGTGGTACTGTCAGATCTCATATTCTCAAAATGAACAAATGAGCAGACAATGAAATGAAAGGATTGATTTCGAGGCGATTAGGTCACAGAACTAAAAATAAATTTTGAGAGTTGGCGCTATAAAATTCACGTCAAGCTGTGAATTTGAATAAATCTAAATTTGATTCCTGTGTATTTTAATTGCATGCATCTCATTTGATTTGTAAAAATGTTACACTTAAAAGCTTGCTGCCCTAGACTACTTGTGTTTTTTTTTTCGCAAGTACTGTAGTTTTGAAAATGTTTAGCATGTTGCATCATAAAAGCAATTTCCAACAAATATTTGCAAGGATTCACGTTACTTTCAGTGGGAAATTTCAATGCCAGCTTTAGGAATCTTACAGTTGGTACCTTAAAAGTCTTTCGAAAGGAAATGCTTTGTTTTAAGTGATATCCACCTCGTGAGCAGGAAGAGAAAAGATATTCATTGCTAACCATATAGATCAGTGGTTCTCAACCTTTTTCTTTCCACTTACATACCACTTTAAGTATTCCTTATGCCATAGGTTCTCTGTGATTAGTAAGGGATTGCTTAAGGTGGTATGTGGGTGGAAAGAAAAAGTTTGAAAACCACTGTTTTAATTGTACCTGATGAACTCATCATGTGCACGGTTTCAGAACTCCAAAGGAAATAGGCCAATGACAATTTTTCTCAAGCAAAATATTTCAGTAACAATTGGGTCTAGAGCAGTGGTTCTCAACCTTCCCTTTCCACTCACATACCACCTTAAGCAATCCCTTACTAATCACAGAGCACCAATGGCATAGGGAATACTTAAAATGGTATGTGAGTGGAAAGAAAAAGGTTGAGGACCACTGATATAGATTAAAACTTTTCAAATTCCTTCAAATTGGAAAGAGTTCCTCTCAAGACATTTCATTAAAGGTTTGTTACAAATTATTTATGGAGCTGTTAACCCAGTTCAAGAAATCAGGTCAAAGATAGCAGTGTCTATTATATTGAGGCTGTCACTGTAGGAAAGAAGTGAATGTCGAGTCGTTGATTAATTATTTACCACAAAGCCTAGAAATTTCCTCAAAAGCAAATTATATAAATTGGATTTATTCAATAATCAACACTTTTTGTTGTTACTACAAATAATATTTTGCAATGTTTTCAGATATTTCCAAATTTGGATTACAAATATTTCAAACACTGTTACGATATGGGTACCTAGAACCCTGAAACAGTATAGGCACCAATTTCCTGGGAGGACTTAAAATAACCTTTGTGTGAGAGAAAACTGCACAATTTTTATTGAGGAATTATGATTTCAGAAATGCTCTCATGTCGATGCAATCATGAAGAAGGCTCTCCAGCAGCTATACTTCATAAGGAGATTAAGGAGATGCGGTACGTCACCAAAGGCTCTTGCAAATTTCTACAGGTGTACCATGGAGAGTATTCTGACTGGTTGCATCTTTATCTGGTATGGAGATGCCAATGCACTGGACGGGAAAAGACAACAGAGAGTTATGAAATCAGCCAGCGCCATCACGGGCACTAGCCTTCTCTCTATCGAGGACATCTGCAAGAGGCCGTGTCTCATGAAAGCAGCCTCTTTTTTCAAGGACCCTCACCACCCAGGGCATGCCCTCTTCACGCTGCTACCCTGAAGGGGGAACAAGGAGCCTGAAGATGAGCACCTAATGGTACAGAAACTGCTTCTTCCCTTCTACTATCAGATTTCTGAATGGTCAATGAACCACAGACACTACCTCACTTTCTCTCCTTTTTCACAGTTATTTATTTTAAAAAATGTAATTTGTAGCAAATTTGCACCTGTAATGCTGCTGCAGTACAATGAATTTCTTGACAATAAATTCTGATTCAGATTCTGTGTGTAACTTATTGATATGCATGTCATGCCAATATGTTACTATGGGTTCGTTGCTTCGGTATTTAGTTGTTGCTTAAATGAGTGTAGCCTTTTCTGGAAGCAATTCCAACTACCCATCACTGTGCAAAAATATTACCTGGTATCTGTTCAAAACCTACTCCTCATAACCCTGTGCTTCCTTCTTGTGTCACATCAAATATATTTTCTTGAGTCATTACTCATTCAATATCCCCTCAGAAGGATCCATTCAGGCCAAAGAATATTTCTTTAAGTTGAAGAGCCGCAACATATGGTTCAGCCACAGGGGACCCTGAGCTTCTACCATTTTAATTCTCTGCGCCACTCCCTCTCTGTCCGTGGCCCCCTGCACTGTTATAATGACGTCCAATAAGGTGTTACCCCACACCTTGATGAAGATCTCAAGCCCAAAACGTTGGTGATGTATCTTCACCTTTGCTACATAAAGACACTGTTTGACCTGTTGAGTTTCTCCAGCATTTGTGTGTTTTTTCACTTAACCACGGTGTCAACAGAATCCTGTGTTTTACCCCCAATAAGCTCTATAGTTAACTTTAATTTACATGCTGGAGAAAGCAGGGAAGAAGCTGTTCTTGTGCCACTGAGTGCTCATCTTTAGGCTCCTGTACCCTTTTCCCTGATGATAGCAGAGTGAAGAGGGCATGGCCTGGGTGGTGGGGGTCTTTTGAGGAGAGAGGCTGCTTTGTTAGGACACCTCCTCTTGTAGATGTCCTTGATGGAGTGAAGACTGGTGCCCATATTGTCACAGTCTGAGTTAACAACACTCTAGAGTTTTTTTCTTGTCCTGAGCATTTGCACCCCTGTACCAGACAATTATGCAACCAGCCTGGTTGAGATGGTGGTGAAGATATTCCTCATTTCAAGAGGAATATAATATAAGAGCAGGGATGTGATGTTCAAGCTCTATAAGGCACAGGTGAGAGTTCATGGAGTATTGCAAGCAGTTTTAGGTTCCTCATTTAAGAAATGATGTGCTGACGTTGAAGAAGGTTCAAAGGAGGTTCACTAGGATGATTCTGGGTATGAAAGGGTTATTATATGAGGAGCGTATACAGCTAAATTTGTTGGAATTTCGGAGAACTGGAGGAATGTCGTTTGAATGTTGCAAGGCATGGACAGAGTGAATGTAGAAAGGTTGTTTCCCATGGGGTGAAGAGTCCAGAACAAGTGGGCACAACTTCAGGCTAAAAGGGCGTCAGCTTAGAACAGAGATGTGTAGGAATTTATTCAGCCAGAGGGTAGCACATCTATAGAATTTGTCGCCACAGGAAGTTGTGGAGGCCAGGTCATTGGGTGTATTTAAAGAAAAAAATGATAGGTTCTTGTTTAGCTTGGGCATCGAAGGTTATGCGGAGAAGGCCAAGCAGTGCGACTGAGTGGGAAAATGGATCAGCTCATAATTGACTGGCAGGGCAGACTTGATGGGCTGAATAGCCTATTTCTGCTCCTATGTTTTATGGTCTTATGTAGAGAAGGCCACAACAGTAGCACAGGATAAGGTCAATGACTCTTGCAGATTCACAAATTGCTTCACGGACTATTTGGGGACCCAAATGATGGTGAGTGAAGAGGTATGGGCATAAGTGTGCACTTCTTGCCGTCACAGGGGTGGGTACCAAGGTGGTGATTAGTGGGAAGGGATGAATGGATGAGGGAGTCACGGAGTGAGTGATCTCTGTGAAAGGCGGAGAGGGGAAGATGTGTCTGGTGGTGAGATCATCTTCTACGGAATGGAAATTGTGGAGGATATGTTGGATGCGGAGACTGGGGAGATGCTAGGTGAGGACAAGGGGAATCTTGTTCTTATTGTGTCTGGTATAGATGTACAGGAAATAGAGAAGACGTGGGTAAGGAGTGAATTGATAATGGTAGAGGGGAAGCCCTGTACTTTGAAGAAGGAGAACATTTTGGATTATCTGGAAGGGAAGAGATGCAATGGAGACAAAGGAATTGCAAGAAAGGAATGGAATCCTTACATGGCACAGGGTGTGAAGAGGTGTAGTTGAGGTCACTGTGGGATTTGGTAGGTTTGCAGAAAATGTCTAACGAGAGTTCATCTCCTGAGAGGGAGACAGTGATCACAAAAGGAAGAATATTACTAGAGATGACCAGGTGAATTTGAGGTGAGGGTGAAAATTAGCAGCAAAGTGGATAAAGGCAATGAGCTCATCATGGGTGGATGGGACATCTCTAAGGTAGTCATCAATGTAGCAGAGGAAGAGTTGAGGATCCTTGCCTGTGTAGCCTTGTAGAATGTGTTATATAGAGAATTTAGGTTAAAATGACTCAAGTTAAAATGTGATGATTAATCATAAAAAGGGAAGCCAGAACGGACAGGGAGCTTACTAGCAGCCAAGGACAAAAGCTGAATATGTTTTTTTAAAAACCTATCTTTTCATGGTCATAGTGAGAGACATGCAGGAGACAAAGGATTGATAAGAAGGGTGAGAAACAGAATTTAGTGTATGTAGAGTTCACAGCGTACGTAACGAACGTGATAATTAAAAATGCAGTTATACTTAGAATGCTTTTGCAACACTAACCAATTAAAACAGTATTAATAAGAAGGGGAAGGGCAAACAATAAGGGTATAAAAATCAATGCACTGTATGTATCGGGGCTTAACTGGTGAGAAACCAGTTGAGTCCAACTCTGCAGACTTGTAAATAAAGCTTGTCGTGTCATCAGTTTTAAAGAGACTCATGTGTGAGAAGTTTTATTTCTGACAAATGGGGGCTCGTCCGGGATCTACACTCCGGCTGTGAGGGGAGGTGAGAAGAGGGACATCGGAGGCGGTGCACCCCGCTGAGTTCAGCGGCTCCTAGTCCCTTGCTCGTCGCTTCGGGCGGCTTGAGCGAGTGGTATCCGGACAGGGTGACACGACAAGACGGAGAGGAGAAGGGTGACGGTTCAATCCCCGGGAAGACACCGGTAAGTGACGACTTACGATTGTGGTGTGGGGATTGGGTAACAGGTGTAACGGGATACACCTGTTTGGATAAAAAAACCTAACATAATAGATCAGGTATAGAGCTTTTGTCGTGGCATGAGGACCCTGTCGTGGGACTCTAGGATAGACCCCAGGGAAACCTCGGCGGTAACCGAAGGAGGGACAGCACCTCCGACGAAGTGCCGAGAAGAGAGGGGTCAACCCCAGGGAAACCTCAGCGGTAACCGAAGGAGGGACAGTACCTCCGACGAGGCGTCTGAGAAGAAGGGAGTAGGGTCCAGAACGAGAGGGTCCTCAGCAACGATAAACAGATCTAGGTGGGAAAATGGGAGGATCAAAATCTAAGGGCTCGTCTGAAAATTCAGGACAATTCCTGGGAGTACCCCTTGACAGCCCTTTGGGGAGAATGTTTGAAAATTGGGATAGTAATAGATATCGGGACAAAAACAAGAAAAAGATGGTCCAATATTGTCTCCTTTGGTCAAAACAACCTATTAAAGGTTCCTCGGTCTGGTGGCCGAAATTTGGATCTGATGAGGATTGGGTTAGACAAGCATTAAACATATATGTAAATTCGAGACCAAAGGTGAATCAAGAAGAGTCAGCATATGCATTTTGTTGGGTTCCCTGGCCAGGATCCTTAACAGAATGTTTTAAATTGAGAGTGGCAGGAGAAAAGAAATGGGAACCTCTGGACAACCTTCCCCCTCCTTATATTCCCCCGGTGCCTACTGCGCCCGAGGAAAGCTTATTACCGGAGGGGAAAGGTGATGAATCTGATTGCCCCGAAGGGGGCCGGGATAAAAAGGATGAATTAAGGGAGTCGGACCCTAAACTTCCACCGGTAAACCGACCCTGGACAAGATCCCAGACTGGTCCAGGACCATCAAAATTTTCAATAAGCCTAAATCCCCTGAGGGAAGTTCCTATGGGAGGACCGGGAGGGGGAACGGGATATGTGAATGTTCCCCTAACTAGTACAGAGGTGCGGGGATTTAAGAAAGAAATGAAAAAGTTATTAGAAGATCCTATAGGACTGGCTGAACAGCTTGACCAATTCTTGGGACCAAACACATATACGTGGGAAGAGATGCAGGCAATAATGGGAACATTATTTTCACCCCAGGAGAGGCAGATGATTCGACGGGCTGCCCTCCTCATGTGGGAATATGAACAACCTGGGGACCCTAGACCCCATGAACAAAAATATCCCCTAAATGAACCCAGGTGGGACAAACGAACACCCGAGGGATTGGCAAGTATGAGACAATATAGAGAGTGGACAATTAAAGGGATACGGGAGGCTGTGCCAAAGGGTCACAATTTTACCAAGGCATTTGGGAACCACCAGGGGAAAGACGAGTCCCCTACTGATTTTTTGGAGAGGGTGAGAAAGAATGTCCAACAGTATGCTGGTGTGGACCCTAGTACACCAATGGGTGAACAGCTTATTCGAATTGAATTTGTTTCCAAATCATGGCAAGACATTAGAAAGAAACTAGAAAAGGAGGAGGACTGGAGCGAAAAACCCCTAAGTGACCTGTTAAAAAAGGCGCAAAAAGTATATGTGCAGAGAGAAGAAGAAGATCAAAAGAGGGCGACAAAGGTTATGGTACAGACTATCCGACAGATGAATGCTGAATCCAGAGGGGAAAGAAAACAAAACCTTCCTCTAAACAATCCAAGATATCCAAGAGAGGGAAGACCCCGGAGGTTCGTTAAGTGCTATTACTGCAATGAGGAAGGACACTTTAAGAGGGAATGCCCCCGATACAAGAGGGAACTGCGTGCCCTCGAACTTATGGAAGAAGATTAGGGGTGTCAGGGGTTCCAAATGTTAGGGACCAAATATAAGAGGGAACCCCTGGTAAAACTAAAAATTGGTCCCAAGGGAGAAGAGGTGGTGTTTATGGTGGACACAGGAGCGGAACGAAGTAGTGTAATAACTGTGCCAATCGGAACTGAGCCTATAAAAAGTAATTTGACAATTTCTGGGATAGAAGGAGCTCCCAGAATGGTATCAATAATTCCCCAAGTAACAGTGAAACTGGAAGAAAGAGAAGGGGTACAAGACCTCTTGTTATTACCTTCGGCTGGATTTAACCTCCTAGGAAGGGACTTACAGGCTCTCCTAGGTTTGGGTGCTCTCCCTGTGGACGGAGAAGTGCGAGTCCACCTTTGCGCTTTAAAGGAAGAGGATGAACGGCAGATTGACGAGAGAGTCTGGTATAAGGAGGGAAATCGAGGAGGTCTGGACATCCCACCTTTACATGTCACATTAATACCAGGTCATCAGCCGGTAAGGAAACGTCAGTATCCTATTTCTTTGGAAGGGAGAAAAGGGCTACAGCCGGTAATTGAGACTTTAATACGAGACGGACTATTAGAAGAATGCATGTCACCTTATAACACCCCTATACTCCCAGTAAAAAAGTCAGATGGATCCTATCGCCTAGTTCAGGATCTAAGAAGTTTGAATGCTATTGTTCAGACCCGCCACCCAGTGGTGCCTAATCCCTATACTATTATGAGTCGGATTCCCCCAGACCATGAGTGGTTTAGTGTTATCGACTTGAAGGATGCCTTCTGGACTTGTCCGTTAGAAGAGGAAAGTAGAGATATGTTTGCGTTTGAATGGGAAAATCCATGGACAGGTAGACGGAGACAGTTTCAGTGGACTGTATTGCCCCAAGGGTTCACTGAATCTCCAAACCTGTTTGGACAAATGCTAGAACAAATCCTGATGGACTATCCACAATCTGATGATTCCCAACTAATGCAGTATGTGGATGATTTACTATTATCAGGACCCAAGGAACAAGAAATGAGGAGAGAGACCATTAGACTCTTGAATTATCTGGGGAAAAAGGGTCTACGAGTGTCCAGAAACAAGTTACAGTTTGTTGAGAAAACTGTGATATATCTGGGACACCAGATAAGTAAAGGACAGAAACGGATTACCCCTGAACGGATTGCGGGAATCACTAGAATGCCGTTACCCCGTAATAAGAAGGAAATAAGACAATTCCTGGGACTCTTAGGTTACTGTAGGTTATGGATAGAGGACTACTCAGCTTTGGTGAAGTTTATGTATGAAAAACTGACAAATGAAAATGAATATCCATTGAAATGGACCCAGGAGGAGGAGGGATGGTTCGAGGACTAGAAGCATCGCCTGACACGAGCCCCAGTACTCACTCTGCCCTCTTTAAAACAGCCCTTCCAGCTATTTGTCACTCATAACCAAGGAACAGCTGTGGGAGTTTTAACACAGGAAAAAGGCGGTCAGCGACACCCAGTGGCTTTCCTTTCCAAAATGATGGACCCAGTGTCTCGCGGATGGCCGACGTGTATCCAGGGAGTAGCGGCTGCTGCTCTGTTGGTAGAGGAAGCACGTAAACTTACTTTTGGAGGAAAGATGACTGTGTACACCTCCCATTCTGTGAGTGTTTTATTAACACAAACTGCCCATCGATGGCTGACTGATTCTCGCATATTAAAGTATGAAACCATTTTAATGGTCGGAGAAGATCTACAGTTTGCAAAGATTAATAGCTGCAACCCAGCTCAGTTTTTATACGGCAGTGAAACAGAGAGAGAGGTGGAGCACGACTGTGTCGAGTTGACAGATCTTCAGACCAAGACCCGAGAAGACCTTTGCGATACTCCGCTGGGAGAAGGATATGAATTCTACATTGATGGCTCCGCCAGATGTGTTGACGGAATGAGAAGAAATGGGTATGCTATAATAGAAGGAAATACTTGGAAAGTAGTAGAATCCACGAGACTACCCGGAAGCTGGTCAGCACAATCCTGTGAACTATATGCCTTGCAGAGAGCCCTCAAAATACTGGCAAAGAAAATTGGAACGATTTACACAGATTCCAAATACGCATACGGAGTAGTGCATACCTTTGGTAAGATCTGGAAGGAGCGTGGTCTAATTACATCAAGAGGAAAGGAATTGGCACACGAACAGATGATTACTCTGACTCTAGAAGCCTTAACATTACCCCAAGAAATAGCAGTGGTCTACATACCAAGCCATCAAAGGGGAGATAACCCGACAGCAATTGGAAACAGACTGGCTGATGAAGAAGCCAAAAGAGCAGCCATGCAACAAGAAGTCCGTTTGCTGACTTTAATCCCAATAAGGCAAGGCATAAAGACAGCTCCCATTTTCACTGCTAAAGAAGAAAAGAACATGGATCAGCTGGGCGCAAGCCAGTTACCTGATGGAACATGGAAAACACCAGATGGAAGAATTGTTCTAAATAAAGAAATAACTCGCAATATTTTAAAACACCTGCATCAACAGAGCCACTGGGGCACCCAAGCCTTATGTGACACAGTGCTTCGAGAATATGTGTGTAAGGGAATCTACACCTTGGCCCAACAAGAGGTGCAAAATTGTTACCTATGCACAAAAATTAATAAGAAGATAATGAGGACAGGGACCATGGGAGGTCAACCATTAGCCATACGCCCTTTTCAACGTATCCAGATCGACTTCACAGAGTTACCTCAAGTTCAAAGATGGAAATATCTGTTGGTGATAATAGATCACTTTACCCGATGGGTAGAAGCCTTCCCAACAATAAATACTACAGCCTCTACAGTAGCTCGCCTCCTCCTAGAGCAGATAATCCCCAGATATGGTATAATGGATTCTATAGACTCAGACAGGGGTCCACATTTTTCTTCAAAAATCCAACAATTGATTTGTGATGCATTACAGGTCTCTTGGAAATTACATACCCCTTGGCATCCACAAAGCTCAGGGAAGGTCGAGCGTATGAATGGAACACTAAAAATCCAATTGACAAAGTTAATGGTGGAAACTAAAATGCCTTGGATAAAGTGTCTGCCCCTAGCCTTATTGAGAATTCGTACTGCCCCACGAAAAGATGTAGGGCTGTCCCCTTATGAAATGATGTTTGGGCTTCCCTTCTGGAGTACAGTTGAGGGGTGTCCCACCTTGGGGGAAGGGGATATATTTGTTAGGAACTATTTACAGGCACTGTCACGCTCTCTTGCAGATTTACGAAAGAGAGGACTATTGGCACAAACACCGCCTTTAGACTTTTCTTTACACAAAGTGGAACCAGGAGACTGGATTCTCATCAAGACCTGGAAAACTGAAAAACTCCAGCCCCAGTGGGAAGGTCCATACCAAGTTCTCTTAACTACAGAAGCTGCAGCACGAACAAGAGAGAAGGGGTGGACACACGCATCCAGATTTAAGGGACCTGTAGAGGCGCCACAGGACCCTGATACGAACTCAGATTGGACTTGTATTCCTGGAGAAAAACCTCTTACCTTACGATTTCGCAAAAAGACTTAATTCACAATGTTATTGTTATGTTCTTTGATTTTTCTTAGTTTGCCTATGTCTTTATCAGGTGTGAAATGTAAGAAATGCAGAGATACAGTGGTCCTGTTTCAGGACCACATTTGGGGAAGAAAGGAAGGTAATTTCATTTCCCATACCTCAGTTCCTGAGAAATGTTGGGCAGAAAATACCACCCAACATCCATATACCCCTTGTGTGGAAAAAGAAGGAAATAATATGGGTCATTATATACAGATTCCTAATACCACTCCTTTCCCTCTTAACGGTTGGAAAGGTGACTCAAGCCCACCATGCCCTGATGGACTCTGGTTTTGCATACACCAACGTACTGTTCCAATGAGAAGTTACACTCCACACCCGAAATTGCCTGTCCCTTTAAGACAGCCGGACTTAGTTCGAGTCCATCCAAATAACCATGAAAGTTTCGGTCATGCAGTTGGGGGAAATAACCTTTTTGTAGATCTTGCAACTAAAATTGCAGGAACTTTTAATGTAACCAATTGTTGGGTCTGCGGGGGTCCACGGATGAATTCATATCTATATATATTACACACATTTTAAAGAGAGAAAGGGGTGGATTGTTATATAGAGAATTTAGGTTAAAATGACTCAAGTTAAAATGTGATGATTAATCATAAAAAGGGAAGCCAGAACGGACAGGGAGCTTACTAGCAGCCAAGGACAAAAGCTGAATATGTTTTTTTAAAAACCTATCTTTTCATGGTCATAGTGAGAGACATGCAGGAGACAAAGGATTGATAAGAAGGGTGAGAAACAGAATTTAGTGTATGTAGAGTTCACAGCGTACGTAACGAACGTGATAATTAAAAATGCAGTTATACTTAGAATGCTTTTGCAATACTAACCAATTAAAACAGTATTAATAAGAAGGGGAAGGGCAAACAATAAGGGTATAAAAATCAATGCACTGTATGTATCGGGGCTTAACTGGTGAGAAACCAGTTGAGTCCAACTCTGCAGACTTGTAAATAAAGCTTGTCGTGTCATCAGTTTTAAAGAGACTCATGTGTGAGAAGTTTTATTTCTGACAGAATGGATTACTCCACATAGCCAACAAAAAGGCAAGCATAGTTGAAGCCCATGAAATGTACCCATGGCTACTCCTTTGATTTGGAGAAAGTGGGATGAATCAACAGAGAAGGTGGTGGAGGACGACTATTTCAGTCAGTTGTTGAGAAATAAATGATAGGCATTGAGGCATTCAGAATAGGGATGGAGGTGTATAGACATTAGATATCCAGTTGAGTTTATGGAATTGAAAGTTATTGAAGTAATGGAGGGCATGTGAGGTATTATAGATGTAGGAAGAGAAGGACTGGACTAAAGGGGACAGAATGGAGTCGAGATAAGATGATACAGTTCGGTGAGGTTAGAACATGTGGAAACAATGAATCCACCTGGATAATTGGGTTTATGTTTCTTGGGTTGGAAATAGAACCAGGCAGTGAGGGTTGGGAAACAATGAGGTTGGAGGTTGTGGGATGGAGATTCCTGGAAATGATGAGGTTAGAAATGGTACATGAGATGGTGGTTTGATGTTCTTTGCTGAAGGGGTAAGTAAGAGGAGGTGTCCAACAGCTGGCCTCAGCAATGTGAAAGTGAGGTTTGGGATTGGAGTGGAGAGTGGAGGCAGAATGTTCCAAAGGAGTGAGATTAGAATAAGTGAAAGGAGAGGTGAAGTAGATTTCTCGATTGCCATTGGAAATATAAAAATCCAGAGTGAGCAAATGGCCAAAATGAGGTGTCCAAGAAGAGAAAAAAAAGCATAAGGCAAGAGAAAGGGTCTTCAAGTTGGCGGGGTGGGGGGGTGGAAATATGTTGTATCATGGTGGAATAAGTGTGCCTAGAGGCAGAGATGACAGAAGAAGAGTTCACACTATAGCTTGCATGTTACGTTGAGGTACGGGTGAAGGGGGACAAAGATGAAGCCTCTACTGAGGACAGAGCATTCCGTCTCTGAGGAGAGAAGGTCAGAGGGGATACTAAAGAAAGCCAGGCAGTGCTCAGAGGGGGAGTCAGTGGATGCAGGGTGTTGGGGGAGAGGGGGAAAATCGGATGGGGAAATGGAGTTTTGGGGAAGTCATAGGAGGGAGGTGGAAGGTTGGGGAGGTCAGAGGATGAAGATGGCAAGTAGGGAGGTCGGAGGGGGATGGAAGTGGAAGATAGGAGGGATGAGAGGAGAGTTGGGGAGTTGATGAGAGCATGATGAAATTGTACAAGGCATTGGTGAGGCTAAATTTGGAGTTCTGTGTACAGTTTTGGTCACCAAATTTTAGGAAAGATATAAACAAAATAGAGAGAGTGCAGAAAAGGTTCACGAGAATGTTGACAGGATTTCAGGGTCTGAGTTACAGGGAAAGGTTGTGCAGACTGGGGCTTTTTTCTCTGGAGCATAGAAGATTGAGAGGGGACTTGATAGAGGTGTTTAAGATTTTAAAAGGGACAGACAGAGTAAATGTGGATAGGCTTTTTCAATTAAGAAAGGGGGAGATTCAAACTAGAGGACATGGTTTAAGATTGAAGGGGGAAAATTATAAGTGGAACATGAGGGGAAATTTCTTTACGCAGAGGGTGGTAGGGATGTGGAATGAGCTTCCGGCAGATGTGGTCGAGGCGGGATCATTGGTTACATTTAAGGAAAGACTGGATCGTTACATGGATAGGAGGGGACTAGAGGGGTATGGACCGGGTGCTGGTCAGTGGGACTAGGAGGGTGGGGATTTGCTACGGCATGAACTAGTAGGGCCGAACTGGCCTGTTCTGTGCTGTAAGTGGTTATATGGTTACGGTTATTATATAGTTATATCTGAGGGTTATGAGGGTGGGAACAATGGGGGAGCTCAAAGGAGTGGATAGGGATGAAGTACTACTTCCCCACCATTTTATTCAGGTGCCTGACGCATTTTGCTCATACCTTAATGAAGGAGTCAGGCACAAAATGTTGGATATGTATCTTTATCTTAGCTAAATGAAGAATACTGTGACTTACTGAGTTTCTCCAGCAATATTGTGTAAACTGCAATCTCAGCATCTGAAGACCTTTTTGATTAACTCTATAGGTGACTTGTTTTTTTCTGCATCAAAACTAGCCAGTCTATTTGTGATTGTGACTCAACTTTGTTTCTTACCATTAGTGCAGCCTGACTTGCATTATCTTACAGCAATCTTTAGCAATGTATCGAATTCCCTTTAGGTTCTCCCACTCTCTGATTACTTCCTTTAATTCATTCACCCATTTCCATCCTCTGCCAAAGTCAACCTAACCTCACCTCATCAGTGATGACTCTAACAGGGATCTTCCACCTTAAACACAAACTCTGTTTTTCTCTCCACAGATGGCAAATGTTCCCAGCATTTTTTCAATTTATTATATGCAACGACTGAGAGCACTCACATCCTTATAAATTAAACAGAAGCCTCCAAGGTTCAGTAAACTCCACTTTCTCTGTGTGTGTGTGTGTGTGTGTGTGTGTGTGTGTGTGTGTGTGTGTGTGTGTGTGTGTGTGTGTGTGTGTGTGTGTGTGTGTGTGTGTGTGCGCGCGTCTGTCTGTGTGTGTGCGCGCGTCTGTGTATATCTGTGTGTGTGTATCTGTGAGTGTCTGTCTGTCTTGTGTATATCTGTGTGTGTATCTGTATATCTGAATCTGTGTGTGTGTCTGTGTGTGTGTGTGTGTGTGTGTGTGTGTGTGTGTATCTGTGTGCGCATGTCTGTGTATATCTGTGTGTGTATATACGACTCCATCTCCATCGGGCACAGTGAACTCAAAATGGTCAACCAGTTTATCTACCTCGGCTGCACCATTTCATCTGGTGCAAGGATCGACAAAGAGATAGACAACAGACTCGCCAAGGCAAATAGCGTCTTTGGAAGACTACACAAAAGAGTCTGGAAAAACAACCACCTGAAGAAACACACAAAGATCAGCATGTACAGAGCCGTTGTAATACCTACGCTCCTGTTCGGCTCCGAATCATGGGTCCTCTACCGGCATCACCTACGTCTCCTAGAACGCTTCCATCAGCGCTGTCTCCACTCCATCCTCAACAGTCATTGGAATGACTTCATTACCAACATCGAAGTACTCGAGCTGGCAGAGTCCGCAAGCATCGAATCCATGCTGCTGAAGACCCAACTACACTGGGTGGGTCACGTCTCCAGAATGGAGGATCATCGCCTTCCCAAGATCGTCTTCTATGGCGAGCTCTCCACTGGCCACCGAGACAGAGGTGAACCAAAGAAGAGGTACAAGAACTGCTTAAAGAAATCTCTTGGTGCCTGCCACATTGACCACCGCCAGTGGGCTGATATCGCCTCAAACTGTGCATCTTGGCACCTCACAGTTCGGCGGGCAGCAACCTCTTTTGAAGAAGACCGCAGAGCCCACCTCACTGACAAAAGACAAAGGAGGAAAAACCCAACACCCAACCCCAACCAACTAATTTTCCCTTGCAACCACTGCAACCATGCCTGCCTGTCCCACATCGGACTTGTCAGTCACCAATGAGCCTGCAGCAAATGTGGACATACCCCTCCATAAATCTTCGTCCACGAAGCCAAGCCAAAGATATACGTGTATGTGTGTGCGTGCATCTGTATGTGTGTGTCTGTCTATATATCTGTGTGTACATCTGTGTGCGTCTATGTATGTGTGTGTGCATGAATCTGTGTGTGTAAATCTATGTCTGAGTGTATGTATGTCTGAATATGTGTGTGTGTGTGTGTGTGTGTGTGTGTGTGTGTGCGTGTATGTGTGTATGCATGTCTGCATGAATCTGTGTGTGTAAATCTGTGTCTGAGTGTATGTATAAATAGTTTGTACGTGTGTAAGAGAGAGAATCAGTGTCTGAATGTGTGTGTGTGTGTGTGTGTGTGTGTGTGAGAGAGAGAATGTTTGTGTCTGTGCGTGTATGCATGCATTTATATGAGTGCGTGAGCTCCCACATATAACCCGAGCAAATCAGTGGAGCAGTTTTGTTTTAAAGAATGATATTGAGATGGAGGCAGGCAGAGACCTTTAATTACAGGAATATATTCTTTGCCCTAACCAATTTTTTTTTGACTGACTTAAATCTGATCTTTCCAACTTTCTCTACATCTACCTCTTTTTACATCAGAAAGCAAATTTTCTGAGCTCATCACGCTATCTTTTCCAGCATGTTCCAAATACTATATCCATTTCTGTGAGTTGGAGTTTACCAGAATTTCCCATTTACTTCACATTTAAACATTCTTAAATGATCATGTTATTTGTTTGGCTGGGTAAATTTTAATAATCATTTGTTCTTTGAAGATCGCTATTAAGTCTCTCCAGTAACTCCAAGAATAATGACAGGATTGCAACAAAGTTTGCCTGGTGTGCCTCCACACACAAGGAGAAGGGAGCATCAAGGGAAATTCATCTCAGACATCATTAACCTGATCAAAAAGATTTTGCTAAACCAAACACAAGAAAGGATATATACTGCCCAATAAACAAATGCCTGTCTGAGTAAGCATCCAGCTTCATTTAGTCACAGGAGTGTGGTCACGTTGTTATTAAAATTCTGGGCAAGTATCCAGAGGCCCGTTTGACTGATCAGATGCATGATGTCAAATCCCACCAGAACAAATGGGAAATTTAAATTCAATCAATGAAATAAAACTAAAATTTAAAAAAAAAAGCAAGTCTCGGTAATGGTGACTGATAAGATACTGGATTATTGTGAAAGCTTGCTGGAGAAACTGAAAGGTCAGGCTGCACAGGTGATGCAAGACCTGCTGAGTTCCTCCAAAAGTGTATTTTGCTCCATATTCTGGCATCTGCAGTCTATTGCAAAATAAATGTCTGATTCACCAATGTTTTTGGGAGCATAAATCTGCCTCTAGGCCTATTCTGGTCCTTGTGTGACTTACCAATATGATTGACATATTTATCGGACAGTAACAGAGGGACAATAATTGCAGACCTCGCCGATGCGGTCCATCAACTGGGGCTAAAAAAAAAATTAGAACTCTATCTATTTAAGAACTGTTGCCACAGAGAAAAAAAAAATGTACAGCATCTTTCATTTTTCTCTCAAACCATCCAAAATGCATTACAGCCAGCTAAGTACATTTTAAGTGCATCTATGTTACCATGTAGGAAACAGAGAAGCTAGGTTATACATAGTACGCTTCCACCAATTGCAATGACCACCAGCTAATCTTTTTCTGAAATAATGATCAAGGAATAAATATTTGCCACAGCAACACATCAGGAATGATTCCCTTCACTTTGAATCAACGCCATGGGATTTTCCTTCCTTCACTGAAAGTGAAGCAGAAATGCTCTGGAGCTTCTGCCTGAATAGTTGTGCCCCAGTATTCATTGCAGGGCCTTCTGACTCTGAACCAAGAGTGCTTGCAACAAACCGGTACTCTGGACAATGCCTTCTTTATCAGAAGGTCATCATATTAACTTAATTTAAGATACACTGCAATTCATTTAAGTAAATAGAAGACTCACCATTTTCATTATCGATATCTATTAGCTTATCCAGGAAATCTTTCACACAGCCTACACTCTGTAAAATGAATGGGTGAAGTGGGGTCATCCAGAGCTCTTTGCCATGTCCTAACTGAAGGCCCAGGTTTCCGATACTCTGAACTGCCTGATAAAGGAAAACACAAAAATGAACCTATTCCTGTAGCAATTCGATTGTTTTATCATGTGTCAGATGGAATTGATTTCAACTTTATAGATCGTGTGCAGTGACCGAGGGCTATAAAATGAGGGCAGGAAATACAAAATCAAAATGGTGTAGAAACACATAATTCATAACAAGTTGTCATTCGGGAAAAACACCAGAGTTGCTGACTGCAACAGAGCATAAACTCAATGTGGTTCAGAAAAGGCAACAAAAATATCACAATTGAGTGGACACATGATTTGGACTCTTGATTATGGAGAACTGATGGTTGGATGAAACACATTGCTCTGTTCAGCATCTTAAAAGCTATCAGATTTGGAGCTTGTCTCTGTTCAATGTCATCCTGAACATGAACTGATTAATCCATACCCTTATCATTCTCTCTTCGTCAGTCTACAAAGCTATTTACTTTTCTTTCTGACTGTCGCCAAGCTGAAAATCTTACCTGAAACATTAACTTTAAAATTTTTTTTATTGATTTTAAGTAAAGAACATTAAAAAAAAAGTACAATAAGATTGTATGGACAGTTAAATAAACTAAATAAGATATTCTGTATATCACTAACATACATAAATTGTAAATCATACCCGTAATTTCTATTCTAAGTAGTATATACCATTTTTAGAAAAAAAGCTCCAATAATACAAAAAAAGGAGGAAAGAGGAAAATAGAAGAGAGAAACTCAAACCCCTTACCTAACTGCGTTGCCAGATTAGTATTAAAAGAAAAATTGTAGGTTAAAAAAAACGAACATGTAAAAGATAAAGTCAAACAATTTAATTGCATTGGAGTAAAATTATAAAGCAAGATAATGAGTCATAAATGACCCCCATAATGTCTGGAATCTTATCTGAATTATTAATTGAATAATGAATCTTTTCCATGTTCAAACAGGACATGATGTCTCGCAGCCACTGATCATGAGTAGGTGGGGCAGCATCCTTCCATTTAAGTAAAGTCACACGCCTCATCAAAAGAGAAGTAAAAGAAATGGCATGATGCTGAACCGGAGACAAAGAAGAATCATTCCCTGCTATTGTGGCGAAGAGGGCCACCGAAGGATTCGGTGTTAAATCTGCATTGAAAATGTTTGAAAAAATGAAAAACCTCTCTCCAGTATTTTTCTAGACTAGAACATTTTTCTAATTCAGTACCTCTGGCCTCTTCACTTCCATTCTCAACTAAATTAATCTATTTGTTAAATATTCTATGAGAATTTGGGTACAATTTAGAAAACATTGCATTTTGTAATTTTTCTCTCTCAAGTCCTATTGTATCCAATAATTTTTTTCAACCCTCTTTACATGACAATATTTTTCAGAGATGGTAGAGCGAGTGTATTCAAAACTTTAAGGATCTGTTCATTGATGGATATTTTGCATCATTTGAACAGATTACTGCTACATTTAACTTGCCCAAATCTCAATTCTTTGAATATTTGCAGGTCCAGCTTTTTCTTGAATCACAAACTTCTAATTTCCCAAGAGAATATGAATCAAATTTTATAGATGAGGTTTTTTTTTAGCTTAACACCTTCTTATAAAGGTTTAATACCTTATTTATGAGAAATTATTATGTTTAAATCAGATCGTTAGTTAAAATTAAAAATGCTTGAGAACAGGATTTAAATTTGACTATATTGGATGTGGATTGGGACACAATTCTTAAGTTGGTTAATAGGTCTTCTTTATGTGCTCAAAATTGTTTATTATGATTCAAAGTGGTACCCAGAGCGCACTTGTCTAAGGCTAAATTGTCCGATATGACTCCCTGGTGTGACAAGTGTAAGAGCGGAGAAGCGTCATTAATTCATATGTTCTGAAGCATTAACTTGAACTTTTTTTTCAGTTGAATTTACCTTATCTCCACAGTGTCTCTTTTTATTCAACTGTTGTGGCAGTTATAAGGAACCAAACCAGTTCAAATTTGTTCACAAGATAACTTGAATTTTTTTTATTGCATGAATCTGCTTGAATTTAGCAGATAATTGCTGAAATTATAATGGAAACTTTAACGAATAATGAATGAAATGGTGTCATGAGAAATCCAAGCAGGAAGAAGTTAACTCAATTTGATTCTGCACCATTATTTATCTGCACCCTGTGTCTGTACTGGTGGAGCACTAAAAACCCACAAATGGATAGTGAGTACTCAGAGCCAACAAGCTGGCATCTCTTTAAAACTGGGCAAGAAATAAATATAGTTTTAATAATCAATAGAGACATTGCAACAGTGATCCTGGCAAAATCTCTGGCCTGAAGCCAAGTCAAAAGAGAAAAATAAAACGCAGGAGAAATAGAATATTCTTGAAGCCTTCCTTTAAGACCCAAGTGAAAACCCACTCCACCAGCTTGCAAAATAAAATGACATACAAGTATCATCTTTTTAGCTTATCAAGGGAGTAAACTCTTATGGAACAATTAATAAAATCATTTTATAGATCTGCTGGAGTATAAACACTGAAAAATGGAGGGCAGCACGCTGGACATAGTGGTTAGCGCCACGCCTTTACACCTCCTGCGATTGGGACCAGGGTTCAAATTCTATGGTGTCTGTAAGGAATTTGTACGTTCTCCCCGTGTCTGCGTGGGTTTTCCATTGAGGGCTCCAGTTTCCTCCCACAATTCAAAACGTACTGGTGCTGTAGGTTAATGGGGTGTAAATTGGGCTGCATGGACTCATAGGCTGAAATGGCCCGTTACTATGCTGTATGCCTACATTCAATAAAATTTAATTGAAAGCGTCCACCAGAAGTGTTGGTTCTTCAAGAGCTGGTTTGCATCTCTTCAATATGATGCAAAGCATAGTGTTAAGAGCAGAGCGTGTAAGTGGTTCAGCTCATTATCTTCCACAGAATGCTTTCTCATACTACTGGTGCAGTTCTTTAGAACAACTCTGGTTGTGCTGTGGAGCCTTTTGTTCATCTCCCATTGTCTAAGGCCATGAACAATCGTTCCACAATAGACACCACCCATTAAGTGGTAAATGAAAGTGGGAAAGCAACTCTCTTGGGAATGGTGACGTGGTGGTTATGGCAATGTGGAGTGTCTGAGTTGAATGTGAAACACGTTTGAGGAATAGCACATGGAAATCTACAGAAAGGCCACCAAATTTTTGTAAAAATCCAAATGCCTTTCACTGATATTTCTTGGTAAGAGACTGTATTCACAAGCAATCACATATTTCACAATAAAATCTGTGATGAATGAGAGATTGGAATGTCCAGGACCAAAATATCAGAAGTTTAACAAAACCATTCAGGATGGGGGCATTCCAAGCTCTTACCAGAGTCACAGAACTTTGTACATTGGGCTACTTACATGGTGGGGGGAGGCCTGAAAAGAAAAACTCATTTCGCCATTTTCTCCTCTGTATATTTTGATGTTACCTATTGTTTGCTGAAGTTGAATCATCTCCAGGGATGGCACCAAGTGCCATTTTTAATGCCTTTGGCAAGCCATTGGTTGTAACATCAATACGGATAGGCCAAACAAAAAATTATTTTGCCAGTGTCTCCACTAGACTGTTGAGAATGAAATAAAACTGGGAAAATGAAATGTATATTTGCAGATCGTTGCTGCTGAAAACTTCCCTGTTTCAGGGGAATAAAGTGTGTAGAATACAACCACTCAACCAAGCAATTGCCAAGATTTCACTACAAATGCTCAACAGAGGGCCGTTCAAAGACTTATGGCAATAAGTCATGTGGAAATGTATTTGCACTTATCTGATTCCCTGCTTTGAACCGTAGGCGGGGTGGGGTAGATGGGTGGAAATCACCTTTGCTAAAAGCAGCAGAGTCCTCCCTGTTCTTGTTTCAGCATGGTGATCTCGTAGATTGAAGAGTTTTGGCGTTAAAATGGCTGGAGCAAAGAACCTCAAAAACAGGAAACCACTAATAGCCAAGTACTTTACATCCTGGAAATAAAATGAAGAGAAAGAATAAATAATTACCACAATCAGAGACTGCACTGTAAGCCATGCCTAAAGAGGCATGCTTTGGGTCATCTCATTTACCAGATAACATGAATCAATTATATCCACCTGCTAGCTTGATCCCTTTCAATGATGCCACCTGCTAAGGACCCCTAGGAAACTCCCCGACGATAGTTTCCCCTTGCCAAGAATTAATTGCACCCGGTACTGTTGATAACAATTTGGTTAACGTAGCGGTTAGTGTAATGTAATTACAGTGTCAGTAACTCTGGATCGAATCCAGCACCGTCTGTAAGGAGTTTGTACATTCTCCCTGTATCTGTGTGGCTTTTCCCCGGGGGCTTCGGGTTCCTCCCACCCTTCAAAATGTATGGGGGTTGAAGGTTGGTTGATGACTTTGGGCGGCGCAGCCTTGTGGGCCGGAAGGGCCTGTAACCATGCTGCCCAACTAATTAAAAAAATTTAAATAAGAGTAGCCAATCACAGCCTGTAATTAAAGGATATAATTTCCAAAATATTTCAGACATCAATAGGTATAAATGTAGATGCTGAAATGTGATATATAAACTTGAGGCGAAAAAAGGTCATTGTTTTACAAAATAGGAATAATTATATTTTTCTGAGGAATTAATTTTTCTGAGCCACTGTAGCATTTAATATTACTAATGACTGAGTAAGCCATTAAAAGTCCACTTACATGTCATTTAATGAAGCAGAACTTCTAAAGAATTCTTACAGGAGAATAATGGAAAAAAAAAGTTGGAGTTCACATAATTCACCGATTTCTAAAAGGATTTTCATTGTTAAGGGGCAGATTATCACTGAGAGCAGCTTCAGATTTGTGCTTTCTCATGGCACATATCAGATCCCTGGAAGGAGCTGCCAATTTCACAAAACACAGAGACTACTGCAGCTGCAAATTATGGGTGAAAGGTTTCTGCCCCCTCCCCCCCCCCACCCCGAACAACATGACATTTTGATCCCTCCACAAAAGTTATCAATCCGCATTTGAACTCAAGTGCGCTTACACACCAGTACTTACTTTTTTTTTAAATCTGGTTAGACAAAATGAATGAATATAACAATACAGAGCAGAATGAGTCCACTTGGCCCATTATCTCTGAAACAATGATCCAACGACTTCCTAGAGATATGCTGACGTTATTTAGCTCTGGCAAGCTCGACTTGTGCAACTCTGACCATTTGCCAGCTTTCCTTTCTCCTCTGCGTGTCGAGTTTCGTTTTGCCGTAATTAAAGGAACGCAACAGTAGCCAGGGACCTGCACTGTAGGCGTTCACACTATGCCATTAATGGGTTTCAGAAACATTTCATTGTGAAAGCAGGAATGCAAAAGATTAGCTTCTCAGCTTTTAAAACTTAGTTCTAATTCCCCAGAGTTTGATAGTTCAGAACACCTACTATTTGGAGTCAGAAACACAATGTTTGTAAAATCTTTTTCTCAGTTGGTGTTGACAGTGAAAGTGGCTTGGTTACTCAATGGGTATTCTGTACATGCTTCAACAATGACTCATTCACAAGTGTCAAACCAAAATAATCATTCTAATTTAATGTTACAAGAGCTTCTTTTCCAAGTATGCCTGGCAATGAAAGACAATCAGAATCTTTATTTCCCAGGGTAAAAATGTCAAGGACTTGAGGGTAGGCTTTTAAGATGAGAGAAGGAATGTTTAAAGGAGATGTGCAGGGCACGTTTTTTTCTTTACACACAGTGGTGGGGGTCTGGCTTGAGCTGTCATGGTTAGTGGTGGGAGCAGATAGGATCATAGCATTTAGAGGCTTTTAGAAAGGCACAAGAAAATGTAGGAAATGGATGGATATGGATAGGAGAGATTTAATTTAATCTGGCATTGCATTTGGCATAGAGATCATGGGTTCAAGGGCCTGTTCTAGGATT
Source organism: Narcine bancroftii (assembly GCF_036971445.1). Classification (NCBI taxonomy): domain Eukaryota; kingdom Metazoa; phylum Chordata; class Chondrichthyes; order Torpediniformes; family Narcinidae; genus Narcine; species Narcine bancroftii. The sequence goes on along the minus strand of NC_091472.1, from coordinate 169,051,214 downwards.
CTATACATATCCCAGAAAGACTTTGTTCTGGTTAACTGATAATAACTTTACACATTGTTAGTCTCTTGATCAGAATGAGATCAATGCAACAGAACATTAGTATTTTATCTGACCCAAGTCTGAGTTTGAGACTCCAAATTACATTCCTCCCCAAACCAACCTGTTGTAATTTTTGCCACATTGCTTCTCTCTGCCATCACTTCAACTTCCTCAATCGCAATCTGCCAAAACTCTTCCTCTCAGTTTTGCTACCTCCTGGCTTCCTTTACACCAGCCCCAAAAGAACCATCTTACACACACTTCCTTACTGCATTTCAGGACAGTCCCATTGCTCAATCATTCCCTTAAGCAGAACACTTGGGCGTCTGCTCCATTAAAGGTATGAGGGAAATTCATTACAGTTCTTTCTTAAGCCTTGAGGCCCCAGAGTTACAGTGGAGGCTCTGTTCTACCACTTTTATTGGCTGCATTCACAAGCAATCACATATTTCACAATAAAATCTGTGATGAATGAGAGATTGGAATGTCCAGGACCAAAATATCAGAAGTTTAACAAAACCATTCAGGATGGGGCCATTCCAAGCTCTTACCAGAGTCACATAATGGCTCACAAAGAACTTTGTACATTGGGCTACTTGCATGGTGGAGGGGGGGGGGGGGGGGGGTGGGTGTTTGGAGGCCTGAAAAGGTAAACTCTTTTTGAACGGTTCGCCATTTTCTCCTCTGTATATTTTGATGTTACCTATTGTTTTCTGAAGTTGAATCATCTCCAGGGATGAATGGAAAATACTGTGAGTAACTTACAAAATATCTTTGGACAGTAAAAGATGGAAAAAGGTTTTCCATTGTGGTCTTTAGCTTTTAGCAAGTGGATGGTGCGGTACGTCAGCTCTCCACCAATACATGGTACTGAGTTCAAACAGCTGGGGTCACACTGAGAGAATGGGAGGTCGCAATGCCAGCAGTTGTGGACAGGAGCAAGAGAAAGGAAACTGGCCAAACAAGCCCCTCCTCAGGTACACTCTATCAAAACCTGGTTGGGATAATAACTGAGATGTAGGGATCCTGGGCCTTCTCTGTTGGAGAATGTTGTTTGAGATACAGGGGATCAATAGGATGATTGAAACTTGCTCATAAATTCAGCCAGAACTAACAAGGAGAATCTGTTCACTTCAACAACTTCCAGTTTCCTGAACAATACTGCCTCATCTTTAGCAGGGATATCCAATCACTATACACCTCCATTCTGAAGGCCTCAGAACCCCTTGTTTCTTCCTTGACAACAAACTCAACCAGCCCTCCTCCACTACCACCACCCTCTAGCTGACATAATTTGTTCTCACCACTATTCAAGTCCCAAACAGTTCTTCTAAATGAAGTAATACTTCACTTGTAAATCTGCAGAGGTCTTTTACTGCATCTGGTGCTCTCATTGTTATCTCCTCTACATCACAGAAACTGGATACAGACTGGCCGATCACTTCTATCAGCATCTTAGGTCTGTTTACCACAATAGCACAGATCTTGCAGTGGCAATCCATTTCAATTCACTGCCCCATCCCTGGCCAACATCTCTGTCCGTGGTCACATGCCTACTGAGGCCACCCACAAATTGGAGGAACAGCGCCTCATATTCCATCTGGGCACCCTTCAACTGGATGTCATTAACATTGACATCTCTGGTTTGTGTTACCCCCTTCCTGTCTTCCCTTACCCCATCCCTACTTCTCCTTTCTTCTAGCTCTGTTTACCTCTCTCTCTCTTTCCCTTTACCTCCAGCTCTGCATTCAAACAACCTCCCCTTTCTCACCTTTCTTTTTCAATTATTGTCTATTCACCTGTGCTCCTCCTATCGCTGACCTTTCTTCCCTTCTCCCCAGCCTTTTTATTCAGGTGCCTACCTGTTTTTTGCTCATACCTTGAAGAAGGGCTCAGGCCCGAAACATTGGTTATAGATCTTACCTCCAATGGATGCTGCGAGACCTGCTGAGTTCCTCCAGCATTTTGGATTTTTTTTCCCCCTACAATCACAATGTCTGCACACTTTCATGTTTTACTCTCGTAAGGGGAAGGTTTGCTTTGCATCAAATTAACTCACTGCAATCAGTAATCCAAGTTCATGTTTCAACCAAAGGTTTTTTTTAAATTTTAGATCAAATTAATCAGAAATTATGTCAAGTGATTATAGAATCAACGCCCATGAAAGAATAAGTTTAAGGAATATGCTTAGCAAAGGATAAATGAACTAGGTGAGAAAATACAGTTTCTGCCTGTAAGATGGAGGGAATATAATTGCATTCTTAGACATAATCTTCTCTGTGCCATAATGAGATAGTAACTAACACCACAAGAATTTTAATACACCTTGAGTAAAGGAGACCTTAACACTTCCCAGCTGCCTATAGACACCACAAGGGGACATGTTGTGTAATAACAGCAGCTATGGAAACTACTGTGAAACTTGTAGCGCCTCCTGCAGACCCCTCCCCAAAGGTGTATAAAGATGAAATGTGTGCTCCATATGCTTTTGAGTGGGGTTGAGTGTAGAGAATGAGTTATTAAACTTTTTCTTTTATCACCCCTCACTCCCGCTAGTGTGATCAAGGTTAAATAAAGAAATTTTATTGGTTCTGCTGTTTGCTGCAATTTGTTTTATTACAGCATGGGCTGACTTTCATACACCTGGCTGAAGAAGTGGTATGCCCTTCTGACTGCTCTCCAACTAGGGTCACCTCACCGCCTTATTAACTAACCGTTATTCAGGTGCCTGCCTGCTTTTTGCTCATACCTTGAAGAAGGGCTCAGGCCCGAAACGTTGGCAATAGATCTTAACCTCCAATGGACACTGCGAGGCCTGCTGAATTCCTCCAGCATTTTGGATTTTTTTCCCCCTACAATCACAGTCCCTTTGTTGTTTAATTGTCTGGATCTTTCCCGCTGTTTAATTACCCAGGCTCAGGCTCTCCCTGAATGATTCATCACCCACTTGCTGGCACTCACCTCATTCTCGGCTTCTGGAAATTGCTCTTCCACTCGTTTATGCAGTTGTTTGAAGACTACCCGCATAACAGAAGGACATTGCTCCACTGAACTCACAATGGCATCCATCACATCAGTCAGGTAAGACTTTAACATCTCCTGGCTGCATTCACGCACATTGGCTTCTGAATGACCCCCTTTGAAAGAGATTCTCCTTTCGGATCAATAAAAAGATATTAGTTATTGAAGGTTCCTTCCATATATCCTCCACATGCCTTGTGCTATTTTGCAGTTTCTTGAAAAGATTAAAATTTTTTCATTGAAAAATTGCACTGTGCATGTTCATACATTGTTCAAATAGATCACTGCCCTAAGATTATTCACTCCAATATCTTTAAGTATTCAAATACTACAAATGGAATAAAAAATAAATCTGATTCTAATGTAAAAAAGGAAAATCGCCTTTTTAATAATTTAAACAAGTTGGAATAAGTAAGACAACTGTCTGGGCTATATTAGTGAGATGGAAAGATGATGTCCCTCCTACTCATACTCAATAACTATTTGATGTGATGGCATACCTGATTGGAGGTTACAGAGACAAGGAGGAATATAGGGAACCAGAGGAGCTGACAGAGAAAGGGAGGGGTGTATGGAACCAGAGATTGTTACGGAGACAGGGAGGGGACCAGAGCGGTTTACAGAGAAAGGGAGGGGTGTATGGAACCAGAGATTGTTACGGAGACAGGGAGGGGACCAGAGAGGTTGACAGAGAAAGGGAGGGGTGTATGGAACCAGAGATTGTTACGGAGACAGGGAGGGGACCAGAGGGGTTGACAGAGAAAGAGAGGGGTATACGGAACCAGAAATTGTTACAGAGACAGGGAGGTGTGTAGACGACCAGAGGGGGTTACAAAGAGTGGGAGGAGCGCTTGATGGAGAGGGAGTAAAGTTTTGGCAGGTAAATGCCAGTTACAAAAGGTGTGCGATTGGCTGGAGAAGGTTTGTTCTGGTGGTTCAGCAGCATTGCGTCCTGTGTGTTTTTATCAATAATTTATTGTGAATAGAGTTTTTTTTGGAAATAAATAGCAAACTCACAACACATTTCTTCTCAATGTTTTACCGAAGTATTAATGACATTCACAAGAGAATGGAAATAATCTGAATGGGCTTTGATCCAAAAGTAAGGCTTCCCCTGGAAGTCAAACAGGTCAAGAAGTTATACTGAAGCAGAATATTATCTGCTGCAATTAAAGAAACCATTATCATAGTTGGCCATCCATCCATGAATAACTAGCTGGCCCCAAGCATCTGTCCCAAATTCACCCGAGCCCACTTGCCATGCTACACGCCAATGGAGGGTGGCAGTGACAATGAGGAAATGGGGCAAAAAAGCTCTTTCCAATGACACAAATTCAAACTCATGCTATCATTGTCAAAGGAGAAAGGAGGGTGGCTATCGTGCTATGCCATAAGGTCCACACCATCTTACCCACACAGGCCAATCCAGTGGGGAGTGGGGGCCATTCGAGTGAGGTGTATGGAGTCTCCGGAGTCCTACCCTCAATGATCCAAGATCAGGACAGACCTCACCAGCTCAGCATCTCCATAGTGACTTTGAAGGTAAACGGACATTCCTCTAAATGCCTAATCGATACAGGCTCTACTGAAAGCTTCATAGACTCACGAACTGTGCAGGAATACAACCTAAAGATGAATCCTACCAATTATCGCATATTCCTTGAATCTCATTCACATTCTACACGTATTCAACAACATTGTATAGTACATCTGTCATTTTAAGGGGGGGAGGGGAGTTCTGTAAATTTCGCCAATATATACTTGATTAATTGTGTGATCCGGTGTTGTTGAGCCTGGACTTCCTGTGTCACCTTAAAAGCGTGACCTTGGAGTATTCTGTTCCTCTCCCCCCCTATAACGGTTTGGAACAGAGGGCCCCTAAAATCAGAACCTACATGCAGCCTCTCCACACTGAATATTGACCCCTCCACCTCTCTTCCCGAATCGGTCCTCAGACTAGAAACCAATTGCCACCAAGAGCAGGAGGTACAACACAGCAGACCGAGAGTTCATAAAGTCTGAGATACAACGTCTGCTCGACAAAGATATCATTGAACCTAACACCAGCCCATGGAGAGCGCAAGTGGTAGTGGTAAAAGGGCAAAACAAGTCCAGCCTAGTAATTGATTATGGTCAAACTATTAATTGGTACACACTCCTGGACACATACCCCCGCCTCAAATTTCAGACATGGTGAATGATATTGTGCAGTATTGGGTCTATTTGACCAAGGCTCCATACCATAGCTTTATTTCAATTTCTAAACATTTGCACACAATTTTTTTTTCAATGTTTCTCTAAAATTAAATATTATTTATTTTTATGATTTAAATCTATTTAATCAACCTTTAAATGTCAGGGATACTTATAAATATATATATATATTCACAAGCCCTTGACAGCAAGAAAAGATCCGAGGGCTGTGGCAGGTTCTAGGGGCAGGAATTCAGGGCCTGAGTGTTATCACCAGCTGCCAATTCATTCCGAGGACCATCCATACAGCATTTGAGGCTAATGGTCATCTCTATTAATTCCAGAGGGTCCCTTTCAGTATCACTAATGGGGTTTCTATCTTCCAGAGGCAGATGGACAGAATAGTGGATGAGTATGGGTTGAAGGCTACCTTCCCCTACCTTGATAATGTCACCATCTGTGGCCATTCCTTGGAAGACCATGACACCAACCTCTAGAGATTTCTCCACGTGGCGAAAGCCCCAAACCTCACGTATGACTCTAATAAGTGCGTGTTTAGGACTAAACATCTGGCTATCCTTGGCTACGTGGTGGAGAATGACATAATTGGCTCTGATCCTGATAGGATGCGCCCCCTGTCAGAGCTCACTGTTCCTAGGACCACAACGGCTTTGAGGAGATAGCTAGGGATTTTCTCATATTACACCCAGTGGATCCCTCAATACATTGATATGGTTCGTGCTCTCTGAAAAGCCACTAAAGTCCCCCTCTCAGCTGAAACCCAAATAGCTTTTAACTATCTCCGGACTCACATTGCAAAAGCCACCATGCACGCAATGGACGAGAATGTACCTTTCCAAGTGGAAAGCGATACTTCGGACATAGCCCTGGTCGCGACCCTCAACCAGGCGGGCAGGCTGGTTGCATTTTTTTTTCTTGGATATTACAAGGCCACGAGCTCCGGAACACATTGGTGGAAAAGGAGGCTCAAGCCACTGTAGAAGCTGTAAAGCACTGGAGACACTCCCTGGCTGGTAGGAAATTTACGCTCTTCACTGGCCAGCACTCAGTCGCATTCATGTTTAATAATGTCAAGAGGGGCAAAATCAAAAATGACAAGATTGCTGGGTGGAGGATCGAGCTCTCCACCTACAATTATGACATTGGCTATCAGTCAGGAGTTCTTAATAATCCTCCAGATGCCTTATCCAGAGGAAGCTGTGCCTCTGCACACACTGGCCAACTGCGGTCTCTGTATAATGAGCTCTGCCATCCAGGGGCTAACCACATGGCTCATTTTGTCAAGGCTCAGGGTTGATTTTAAGGGACCTCTCCCCTCCACGAACGGGAAAACTTTCTTCCTCTCTATCACTGACGAGTACTCCCACTTCCCGTTTGCCCTTCCACGTCCAGACACGTCATCAGTCATAAAGGCCCTAGATTCCATTTTCACCTGTTTGAGTATCCCGGCTATACTCATAGCGACCGGGGCTCATCTTTTATGAGTGACGAGCTATGTCAGCCCCTGCTGGCGAGGGGCATCTCATCCAGCAGGACTAATAGCTACAACCCCCAGAGGAATGGGCATGTTGAAAAGGAGAATGCCATGATCTGGAAGGCTGTCAAACTGACCCTGTAGTCAAAAGGCCTTTAAGACTCATGCTGGCAGGAAATCCTTCCTATGGTGCTCCATTCCATCCGGTCGCTACTATGTACTGTGACCAACGCTATTCCCCATGAGCTCCTATTCAATTTCAAATGAAGGTCAGCATCGGGAACTACACTCCCAACCTGGTCCAGTCCTTCTCAGGAAGCATGTGAGGAGAAGCAAGACCGACCCCTGGTGGAAAGGATGAAACTGCTCCACACCAATCCCATGTACGCCTATGTGGAGTACTCGGATGGCAGGGAGGACACCATCTCCATCAGGTACCTGGCACCCACTGGAACAGAGGGTCCATTGCCTCAAGTGCCCTGTGAGCCATGGAGCTCATTCTCACCACCCACAGTCAGGGCCTCAGGGAATTTGGTTCAGGAGGAAGGTGCATTCCCCTCCACCATCGAGCTGCAGACCCAGCCTGCCACTCTTCCCCCACAAGGGAACCAGAAGTCCCAAGGAGTCCAAGGCCCCCCAGTACTAATGCGCACCACCAGGATCTCCAGATCCCTGGACTGCTTAAGTCTGTAAATTTGTAAATAACTACATTTTTCAACTACATACTGCAGGAAGGGGTGCATGCAGTGAACTGGGATTCACTAGAAATGTGTTGTATTGATGGCTGCCCCCCCCCTCCATCTGTTCACAAACAACCTTAGTTTCCCAGCTAAATCCAGAACCCTTTCGAAGACTACTGTGTGACCCTAATAAAAGCTACAGCCTTTTTAGTCTGTGCCAAACCATTTTTCTGCCTAGTCCCACTGGCTTGCACCCAGCCCATAACCCTCCATATCTCTCCCACCCATGTATCTGTCCAAATTCTTCTTAAATATTAAAATTGACCCTGCATTCACCACTTCAGCTGGCAGTTCATTCCACCCTCCCACCCCTCTCTGTATGAAGAAGCTCCCCCTAAACTCTTCCCCTTTCACCCATGTCCTCTAGTTTGTATCTCAACTATCTTCAGTAAAAAAAGCCTACCTACATTTACTCTGTCTATGCCCCTCATAATTTTAAAGACCTCTTTCAAATCTCCCCTCATTCTTCTATGCTCCAGGGAATAAAGTTCCAACTTATTTAACCTTTTCCTGAAGTCTGGGCAACATCCTAGTAAATCTTCTCTGCACTCTTTCAACCTTATTGATATTTTTCCTGTAGTTAGGTGACTAAAACTGCTCCAAGTTTGGCCTCACCAATGTCTTATACATCTTTACAACAACATTCCAAATCCTGTACTCAATCATTTGATATATGGCCAATATGCCAAAAGCATTTTGTTTGTAATACTTTGTTGGTTTTTCTGCAAGCAAATCACTTCCTCCACTTAGGCCCAGTCTCCATAAAGTTCCACTTATCTTACAAACCTGTACCTGAGACGTTGATGCCCAACTTGTAGATTCCAGCATTTTCTGCTTCATTTCCATCACCCATAATCTTGTCCTTTTCTGTGAACTAGCCTTCTCCAAACTCACTTAAAAAATATGATTAAGAACAAAATCAAAGAAAATAAAGAAATGAAAGACACACAGGTATAACTGAGCTGTACCTTATTTTGTTAAGGTCGATCTTACAAGGATCCAGTTCAATATATTTCTTCTCATCAAAAATACGGTTAACAACTTGCTTCAGTACCTCATGTAAATATGGCATTCCCACCAACTGCAAGAAATGAAAGCCATTATTGTGAAATCATTTCATAATGTTTATCGACTTGTTGAAAGGAGAATAAATATCTGATGAAAGGACTTCTGAAATAATTTTATTGCAATAGTGATCTCATTTTCAACAGTTGAGCAGTAACGCCAACCACCAGATCTCCTCTGTTGAACACGTCACATTTTTTTCTTATTTTCGACTGCAGAACTGATAGCCTTAATTATTTGGATGATTAAATGTGACTTCCTGATTCACCATCATATTCATTTTACATTAGTAGCTTTTAAACTCAGTTAGAATAATAACGACTAACACATTTCTTGATAATTAAGATCATAAAAAACATGAAACTTTTGGCCAGATACTAACATCTTACTATGTAACCAAATTAAATGAAAAATAATAGGCTATCTATCCTTAAGAAATAGCTTAAATGTGTAATTTGGATTCATTTTAAGTATCAGTAACTCTTAATCTGCTGTAAATTACAAATTTAAGATCAATTTGAACTTTCTTGATGTAATTGGCGAACTTTGACACACATGACATTTTTATTTTTAATCTGAGGTCAATCTGCAAATCTTTCTCACTTTTATAAGTGGGCAAGACAATTACACACTTTTGATTAAGATATGCATAGGCACACAGGACATCTAATTAATGCACAATTGAATAATGATACAGTAATCAGTTAAATACTTTATCTATTAATAGCTCTTTGACATAGAAAAGCATCCCAATGTACAATGACATAAGCAAATAAAATAAACAACATTATAAACCAAGTGTCAACTTTAGTCAAATGATTTCTCTTTATTTTAAGACCAAAATGAATATAGCCTTAGCATGAGCAAACCTTATTCTATTATCGTTACCAATGAAGCCACCAGTGACCTAAATCAGTCACTCAAACAGCAGCATTGTGGTTTTATAAATTAAAAAGGACTCTAATGACGAATTTTAGGAATTTTTAACATTGTTGGGAAACTCATTGCCATTGTGTTTCCTGAGGACACAACCATGCCATAGGAGAAGAATTCAAGGATTTTACACTCTTCGCTATGGGTACATTCTCATCTGCTGCTACTCCAAAAATATACAGTACTTGGGCAATTCTCCAGATTTGCTCAAGATGGCTGAAATCATTCCAGGAACATAAGATTGAATATTCTTTTTTAAGACATAAACACACAAGCACGCACACACACACAGAACATAATGGAAGGTAATGTGATCACAGTGAAGTATTTTTTCACCTTTCTGAGGTGTTTATGAAGGGCCACATTGTGGACCTTCACTGGCACTTGTGGGAATTATTAATTTTTCATGAAATGCAAGAATGGAGAAAGGCTTTACATCCCACCCAACCCTCACACCCATTGAAATTACTGGAAAATAAATTCAGGTAATTTAAATTGCTGCCCATTTGCAGTCACCCATTTCTCACCATTTTTCTCCCAGTGGGCATCCCCCTGAAAAACAAGGACACTGTTGAGGGAGATGGCCTACTGGCTACAAGCCAATGGCAATCAGGTCTCTGGCACAGAGGCTAAGAAAGGAAGGAGGAAAAAAAAGCAGGCTGTATTGATAGAGGATTCCATAGTTAGGAAGAAAGATGAGAGGTTCTGTGGAGGAGATCGTGAATCCTGGATCGTATATTGTCTCCCTGGTGCCAGGGTCTGGGATATCTCAGATCAAGTTCACGACATTCTTGATGGGAGGGTGATCAGCCAGGTGTTGTGGTCCATGTAGGGACCAGTGGCACAGGTAGGAAGCTGAAGAGGTCCTGCAAGGTGAGTTCAGGGAATAAGGCACTAGGTTGAAGAAGAGGATCTTCAGGGTAGTGATCTCAGGACTGCTTCCCGTGCCACATACTGGAGAAGTTAAAAATAGGAGGAGAAGGCAGCTTTACACGTGGCTGAGGACATAGTGTAGTTGGGAGGGCTTTGGGTTTCTAGATCACTGGGTTCCATTCCAGGGAAGGTGGGATTTGTACTGATGGGATAGATTGCATTTGGACTGGAAAGGGATTAATGCCCTTGTGGGTAGGTTTGTTTATCTAGCCCTAATGGATTTTAAATAGATTTGCATGGGGAGGGGAACCAGAATATTAGAGCAGTTAGTGAGAAAGAGGAGGATAAAGGTCATGCAAGGCCTGCATATACAGACAGAATTCAAAGGTTTGTACATGATAGAAATTTTCTCAGGAGTATTTATTTTAATGCAGAATATTAGAGCAGTTAGTGAGAAAGAGGAGGATAAAGGTCATGCAAGGCCTGCATATACAGACAGAATTCAAAGGTTTGTACATGATAGAAATTTTCTCAGGAGTATTTATTTTAATGCAAGGAGTATTGTGAGAAAGGCTGACAAGCTTAGGGCGTAGATTGACATGGGGGATTATGGTATTATTGGTATTAGTGAGACTTGATTACAGGAGGGGCAGGACTGGTAGCTTAGTATTCTGGGGTTCCCTTGTTTCAGACATGATAAAGGGGGAGGGATGAAAGGCGAGGAATGGCATTGCTAGTCAAGGAAAATATCTCATCTATGAGAAGTCAGGATAGCCAGGAGGGTTTGCTACAGAGGCCATATGGGTGGAGTTGAGAAACGGGAAAGGTGTGACCAAACTGAGAGGTTTGTATTATAGACCGCCCAATAGTCAGAGAGAATTGGAGGAGAGATAGCAGACCAATGTAAGAAACAAAAAGTTGTGATAGTAGATTTTAAATTTCCACGTATTGACTGGGACTCCCTTACTGTAAAAGGGCTGGATGGGTTGGAGTTTGTAAAATGTGTTCAGGAAATTTTTCTAAATCAATATATAGAGGTACCAATGAGAGAGGATGCAATACTTGATCTCCTATTAAGGAACCAGACAGGTCAGCTGACAGAAGTATGTGTAGGTGAACATTTTGGGTCCAGTGACCATAATGTAATTGTTTCAAATTATTTATGGAAAAGGATAAGTCTGGTCCTCATGTTGGGATTCGAAATTGGAGGAAGGCAAATTTTGTGGAAATGAGAAAGAATCTAGGAAGAGTGGATTGAGATATGTTGTTTTCAGGCAAAGAGTGTTCAGTAAGTGGAGCCCATCAAAGGCAAAATTTGAGAGTGCAGAGTTTGCATGTTCCTGTTCGGATTAAAGGCAAAGTTAATAGGCTCAGGGAACCTTAGTTTTCATGGGATATTAATGATCTGGTTAAGAAGAAGAGGAATGTGTAGAGCAGATATAGGCATCAAGGAGCAAATGAGGTACTAGAAGAGTAAGAAACTGTAAGAAAATACTCAAGAAGGAATCAGTAAGGCAAAAGGAAGACATGAGTTTGCATTGGCAGATAATGTGAAGGCAAACCCAAAAGGCTTTCTTCAAGTATATTAAGTGTAAAAGGATAGTAAGGGTCAAAATTGGTCCCCTAGAGGATCAAAGTGGTCAACTATGTGTGGATCTTAAAGATTTTTTTTTTGCATCAGTATTTGCTCAGGAAGCTGGTACAAGAAAGGAAGGGAAACAGGCAGTAGTGACATGAAACATATGGAGATTAAGGAGGAGGAGGTGCTTGCTCCCTTACAGCGAATAAAAGTAGATAAATCCCCCAGGCTGGATATAATATTCCCTTGGAACTTGAGGGGGACTAGTGTTGAAATTGCAGGGGGGCCCTGGCAGATATATTAGCCACAGAGTTGAACAATTTTTCAAAAAGAGACTCCAAAAATAAACCAGGTAATTATATCTTGGTGAGTCTGATGTCAGTAGTGGGTAAATTATTGAAAGGAGTTCTGAGAAATAAGATATATAGGCATTTTGAAAGCCATGGGCTGATTAAGGACAGTCAACTCGTGTGATAGGCCGAGTTTAATGAATCTTGTAGAATTTTTTGAGCAGGTAGATGAAGGAAAGGGTATGGATTGTCTACATGGATTTTAATACCACACGGGAGGTTAGTTCAGAAGGTTCAGACACCAGGTATCGATGGGGAGATTGCAAACTTGATTTGAAATTGGCTGAATGGGAGAAGCCAGAGAGATAGTGGATGATTGCTTCTCAGACTGGAGGCCTGTGACTAGTGGTGTGCCTCAGGGATCTGTGTTGAGACCATTGTTGTTTGTGGACAGTGAGGAGGATTTTCAAAGCTTGCAGAGGGATCTGCACCAATTGGGAGAATGGACCAAATAAATGATAGATGGAGTTTAATGCAGACAAGTATGAGGACATGCATTTTGGAAAAGCAAACCAAGGTAGGACATACGCAGTAAATGATACGGCACTGAGGAGTGTGGAGGAGCAAAGAGATCTGGGAATATAGATACGTTGTTCCCTGAAGGTGGTGTCACAGGTGGACAGGATTATAAAGAAAACTTTTAGTATTGAGTATAGGAGTTGGGATGTTATGTTGAAGTTGTTTAAGACATTGGTGAAGCCAAATTTGGAATATTTTGTGCATTTCTGGTTGCTGAACTACAGGAAGGATATCAATAAGATTGAAAGAGTGGAGAGGAGATTTACTAGGATGTTGCCAGGTCTACAGGAGTTGAGTTAAAGGGAAAGATTAAACAGGTTAGGACTTTATTCTTTGGAGCGAAGAAAAATGAGGGGAGATGTGATAGAGGTTTACATGGTGATGAGAAGCATAGACAGAGTGGATGCGAGTAGGCTCTTTCCACTTAGACTGGGGGAGATAAATATGAGGGGTCATAGCTTTATGCCCACCTCCTCCCTATAACTCCACCACCTGGAATTCCCCAATAAAGGTGATTACGCCCGAGTCCCTCCATCAGTATGAATCCTGGAATTGTGCCAGCAACAGGTACTAAAAACCTGTCATCTAGTAACTCCAGTCTTTTGGTGTTATTGATAGTGCATCAATTTTATTACCATAAAGTTTTTTACTGCAATGGATAAGTTGCTGTGGCTGGACAAGCTAGACATTGATCCACAGTTACACGAAGCCCCAGACCGATTCAAGCTCTGGCTCCTCTGCACACCTCTGCTCACTTCAGGGGTTACGACGACAAGAAGCTATGCCTTCTACGATCACAGGTAGGCCACTGTGCCTACACAATAATCAGGGGCCACACAACTTGTTCTTGCAATGGAGGGAGTGCAGAGGCGATTCACCAGGCTGATGCCTGGAATGGCAGGAATGACTTGTGAGGAAAGATTGCGCAAATTGGGATTGTTCTCCCTGGAGTTTAGAAGATTGAGAGGGGATCTCATAGAGACCTATAAAATTCTGGCAGGACTGGACAGAATGGATGCAGATGGGATGTTTCCAATGATGGGAAAATCCAGAACCCGGGGCCATGGTTTGAGGATAATAGGCAAACCATTTAGGACCGAGATGAGGAGGAATTTCTTGACCCAGAGGGTGGTGAATCTATGGAATTCATTGCCACAGAGGGCAGTAGAGGCAGGTTCATTAAATATATTTAAGAGGGAATTAGATATATTTCTTCAGTATAAGGGTATTAAAGGTTACGGAGAGAAGGCGGGGACGGGGTACTGAACTTTAAGATCAGCCATGATCTCGTTGAATGACGGAGCAGGCTCGAAGGGTCGAATGACCTACTCCTGCTCCTATCTTCTATGTTTCTATGTTTCTATGTAACTTATGAGGAGGCCATGAACAAGCTCCAAAACCAGTACAGGCCCAGGACAAATGCGGTCTATGCCAGACATCTACTGGCCACTCGCAAGCAACAACCTGGTGAGCTCCTCAAGGAATACTTTTGGGTCCTGTGCGAACTTGTGTGGCTACAGGACGCTACTGCTGAGGTTTACACAAATTAGCTCATTTAGGATGGATCTGATTAGACTATACCCACAGCAGCTGCTGGAACTGGATGAACTGGCGTTCCACAGAGCCTTCGAGGTTTCCAAAACGTTGGATTATAGCTCTCCAGAACAGACTCGTTTTCCTCCGACAACGTGACCGGCTCATGTGGAATGCGAGCACCACCATCTTGGGACGCGGGGTCGCAGGCCACCTCCACACGGGGGCACCCCAACTCCATTGCCACCACCGCAGCTGCTGAGCACCCAAAGTGCCATTTCTGCAGCCAAATGAAGCATCCTCAGAAGTGCTGCCCAACCAAGGAAGCAGTGTGGGCTCAGGATGCGGGAAGAAGGGTTACTATGCCAAAATCTATAATCCAGACCCTCCCCTCTCCCTAGCAGCACTGTGTATTTGCCAATCTCCTGTTTGCCAATCTCCCCCCATCACTACCAAGAGCAGGCGATACTGAACTGGGGACACGGCATTCATTAGGTCAGGGATGCATCAGCTTCTGGCTGAGGGGTTCATTGAACTGAGAAAATTTCCTCCAAGTGGCCAAGGCATTCAACCTCTTTGATAATAAAAACAAATGTGTTCTGCACATCCTCGGATGTGTCGTGGAACACGACGTCCTGACCCCAACTACATGAACCCCCTGATGGAGCTCCCACTCCCTCACAGTCAAATGGCCCTGAAGAGGTACCTAGGCTTCTTGTTATACTATGCCCAGTGGGTCGCCAATCACGCTGTCAAGGTTCGGCCCCTGGTGTAGCCCACCTCCTTCCCCCTGTCAGGGGAAGCTCGGGCAGCCTTCACCCACATCAAAGGCGACATCGCCAAGACCACGATGCATGCATTCCAGTTGGAGAGCAATGCCTCTGACTTTGCCCTAGCCGCCACCCTTAACCAAGTGGGCAGACCCATGGCATTTTTCTCCTGCACCCTCCATAGCCCTGAACTCCAGCATTCCTCTATTGAGAAAGAGGCCCAGGCAATCACTGAGGCAGTGTAACACTAGAGGCACTATCTGGCTGGCAAATAATTTACCCTGTTGAATGACCAACATGCAGTCATTTTATGTTTAATAATTAAGCAACAGAAATCAAATCAAAAATGATTAAGATTCTGAGGTGGAGAATAGAACACTCTACCTATAACTATGACATCTTTTACCAGCCTGGGAAGCTTAACGAACCTTCAGATGCCCTATCCCATCCACCACTTTGCAGTTTGATTGACTCCAAGCACTCCATGATAACCTCTGTCAACCCGGAGTCACCAGCCGTTTTTCACTTCATCAAAGCTACATACCATCCCTATTCCAATGATGAAGTCAGGGCGCCGACCAGAAACGGCCAGATCTGCACTGAGTGCAAGCCACGCTCCTACAAGCCCGACAAGTCACACATACCCCTTTGAATGCCTGAGCATGAATTTCAAGGGTCCCCTGCCCTCCTTCAACTGAAACCTGTACTTACTCAACATCGGTGATGAATACTCCCGATTACCCTTTGCCATCCCCTTCCTGGACATGACCAGCATCTTTACCCTATTCGGGTACCAGAGCTACATCCACAGTGATGGGGGGTCCTCCTTCATGAGCAATGAGCTGCATCAGTACCTTTTGCCGCGAGGCATAGCCACCGAGGGAAAAGCAATATTTGGAAGGCAGACCTCCTAGCCTTGAAATCAAGAGGCCTACTGGCCTCCCATTATCAGGAGGTCCTCCCTGAGGTGGTCCATATGATTAGATCCCTCCTGTGTACAGCCACTAACAACACACCACATGAACAAATGTTTTCCTTCCCCAGGAAGTCCACATTGGGGATGATGTTAGCAACCTGGTTGACGTCATCAAGACCAGTCCTGCTCTGGAGGCATATGAGTGGCAATAAGACCAACCCCATAAGAAAGTCCACCTACTCCACACCAAACCCCAATGATAAAAGTGACCTGCTAAGTGGACGAGTGGACTTAGCGTAATGAGTAAGTAGCCACTGAAGCCTTTTATTACCCATGTGTGCTCACACTTGCAAACACGAGAACCAGATCGATTTCTTTTGTCAGAAAAATACACTAGTGCTTTAGTTTTGATAGATACTTGCAGATTTCTGTAGAGAATGGAGTACTGATTGATAACCCACGACATCTGCACATTTTCCAGTACCAACACTGATGGAAATGAAAGGGATTGGAGAAGAAATTGGAAATGTTTCAGTTCCAGTAATGGGAATTATGAAATAGCAACTGAGGTAGACAAGAAGCCAGATAACATTAGAGTAGCTACTTTGTTATCTCTCATGGGGAAAGAGTGCTACAGAGTTTACACTCCGCTAGATGCAACAAGTGAAGAACAAAGGAAAGTGCAGAAATACTCAAGAAATTGAAGGAACATTTTGAACCTGCTACGATTGGCATATTTGAGTGGTACACATTTAACACTCGTGATCAGCATAAAAATGAATCCATTGATCAAAGTGTGACAGTGTTGAGAAAACTAGCTGAGTCATGCGAGTTTGGAATGCCAAACGAAGATTTAATGAGGGATAGGATTGTGCTAGGCACCAAAGATCCAGCTGTGAGAGCCCGTTTGTTGAGGGAGGATAAACGTACACTGCAGAAAGCAATCGGCACGTGCAGGAGTCATAAAAGAGAAACTTAAGAGCAGTGAGCAAGGCAGAGATAGTTCATGCAGTGAATAATTATGGAAAACAGAAGAAGATCACAAAGTTCAGTGGGAGGCAGCAGAGCAAAGCCAGCTCATTGCAGAAAGGAGACAAAAGACCGAGGCCGGAATGTAAATACTGTGGTGGACATCATCAGAAAGAGAGAGAAGCCTGCACAGCATGGGGTTCACAGTATGCAAAATGACAAAAGAACAATCCTTTTGCCAGAAATTGTCTGTCTAAGTCAGGGGTGTCAAACTCAAATTCACAGAGGGCCAAAATTAAAAACTTGGACTAAGTCGTGGGCCAAACTAAATATTTATTGAAAATTTTCAACAACATCTGCATGTTTTCTCTTCTTTCAACATATGTAATGTTAAACTTTTTCTTATTAAAATAAATGTTTAATAATAGTTTTGGTTAAACTCTTTCCAGAAGAAGCATTAACAAATGAGAAATAAAATATAAAATAAAGTTTGCTGTAAAACCAGACTTCTTTTCATCTCCTCCACCTTCTGGAGCTTTTGCTTCTCGTTCAGATCCTTATACCTGTCCTGGTGTTTCGTTTCATAGTGACGTCGTATGTTATATTCTTTAACTACAGGCACGCTGGCTCCACATACAAGACAAACAGGTTTGTCTTTTAAAATGATGAACATATAGTCTGCCTCCCACCTGTCTTGAAAGGTCCTGTTTTCTGTCTTTTGTTTGGCCATTTTTCGTAAGGGGTTTATTACACGTGAGTTGGGCGACAGGTCGCAGATGCTAATGAAAGTAAAGAGAGGAGGTGGGGGCGATTAGCGGGCTGACGGGCCGGCGCCAACGCATTTGCAAAGCATTCTGGGATTTGTAGTATTAGCTGTGCATGCGCTATACTGGCGTGGCAGCCAGCGGGCCAGCTCTAATACATATTTAATATGATCTTGCGGGCCAAATATAATTATATCACAGGCCAAATTTGGCCCGTGGGCCTGAGTTTGACATGTGTGGTCTAAGAAGTCACAAGTAGTGAAGTTTATGGAGACAGTAGAGAAAGCCAACAATGACAGTGATGAATCGTTATACACAGTAGATGCTCGTGAACAGTGTAAACACACAAGGCCAGAAGTGGATTGTCCAAGCAGATGAGACAGCAGACAAGTCTCACTATCAACCAATAAAGTGTCAGATAGACACTGGAACCACTTGCAGTGTCATGAATTTTGCAAGCATGCATGAAGTGATGAAAAATGGAGATCTCAGCTTGCAAACATCCAAGGTCAACCTGAGGCCATTTGGTCAAGAGCTTATACAACCTGGAGGGCAACTGGATTTGTATGTACATTGCAATGGCACACAATGCAAGGTAAGATTTCAAGTGGTGGATGCTGGTCACCTTATTTTGTTATCCACACAAGTAAGTGAGAGTATTCGACTAGTCACATGCAATGTACCGCAGCAGGTCAATGTAATAGAGGTGCAGAAAAATCTGGCCACTAGAGATTAAATCCTAAGAGATGTCAAGGATGTATTCACCAGACTGGAGGACTCACTGGCAAATAACATTTGGAGGTTGACGTGAGTTTCAAGACAGTTCAGCACCTACCTCGAAGAGTGCCAGCAGCTCCCAAGACCAGCCTCAAAGAGAACATCAAAGAGCTAGAGGTTAAGGGAGTGATGCAGAAGGTCACTACTCCTACTGAATGGATCAATAGTATGGTTGCTGTGAGGAAACCTGGAAAGCTTAGGCTATGCCTAGACCCTAAAGACTGCAATCAGGCACTCAAATCTTACTACCCAATGCCAATTATAGAAGAAATCCAACCCCAGCTCACTGAAGTGAAAGTGTTCACGATCCTTAAAGCTAAGGATGGAAACCAGCCAATAAAGTTGGATGAGAGCAGGAGTTACTTGATGACTTTTTGGACACCATTTAGATGCTACAGATGGTTGCACATGCCATTTGGTCCATTGGTCCTGAGGTGTATCAACGGAGACAGCATGAAGTAGTCCAAGACCTGTCAGGTGTTGAGGCTATAGTTCATGATCTCGTAGTGTATGGATGTGGAGATACTGGATGAAGCCATTGCTGATCATGACAAGAACTTCATCAGACTGGTAGAGGGAGCACATCAGGTGAATCTGAAGCTGAACACGATACAGCTCAGGAAGGCTGAAGTGAAGAACATTGACCATGTACTTACTACTGAAGGACCTTGTACAGATCCTGAGAAGGTCCAAGCTGTACTAGAGATTGAATGACCTTCAGATATCAAGGCATTCAGCACTTCGTAAGCTTTGTGAACTATCTTGTGAAGTATTGCCCAACCTGTCATCAGAATGTGAACCACTGATAAAGCTGAGGGAGAAGGAAATGAAGTGGTTTTGGGGCACAGAACAAGAGTCAGCCTACAATCGCATCAAGCACCTGATCACCACTGCACCAATGCGGAAGTACTATGATGTACATGATGAAGTGACGCTATACTATGATGCCTGAAAAGTAGGCCTCGGAGCAACTCTTATTCAATGCTTTCAACCAGTCACATTTGCATCAAGGGCATTAACAGAGAAAGAGAGAAACTATGCCCAGACAGAAATGTCTGGCAATCATTTTTGCATGTGAACACTTCAAGCAGAACTTGTTTGGCAAAGAGAAGATCACTGTGGAAACAGAGCACAAACCGCTGCAAACCATCTTCAGGAAACCTCCACTGGCACCACCCAAATGCCTGCAAAGGATGTTGCTAAAGTTACAGAATTACAACCTGAATGTGAAATACAAACAAGGAAAGCTCATGTACATCACAGACATATTATCAAGGTCAGCTCACTGAAGAAAAGCAAAAGATAGCACAGATTATGAAATCTTCACCATGAGTCAGCAGAGCAAAACAATGAGAAAAATTGAGGAAATAAACCCAGCTTTGTTGCTCAAGCTGACTTCAGCAAATGAAAGAAATGACTGAAAGGGATGAAACACTACAAGTACTTAAAGATGTGGTGATGAGAGGTTGGCCAGAGACAGTCAACAACACACCAGTCACCATATGTGAGTGTTGGGTGCACAGGGATGAGATTATAACCCATGATGGCATACTCGACAATGATACAAGAGCCATAGTTAATAAGCAGGTGAGAAGAGAAATGGTGCAACGTATCCATGCAAGCCACCAAGGAATCAAGCCAAGTTGAGGAAGGCTAGAGATGTCACATTCTGGCCCAACGTGAGATAAGAGATAACATCAGGCAGTGCAATGCTTGCAACAAGTTTCAAGCCCAGCAACCAAAGGAACCCCTCCAGACTCATGCAATCCCAGACAGACTGTGGATGAAAGTAGGGACAGACCTATTCATACTGGATGGAAAAGACCATTTGATCACAGTTGATTACGACTCAGACTTCTGGGAAGTAGATGAGATGGAGTCAATTACAAGTGCAGATGAGATTATGTGCCTCAATTCACATTTCAGGTTCTTTGGTATCCTGGATGAATTAATGAATGATAACGGATCACAGTTCACCAGTGATGAGTTTCAGTGCTTCATGGATGAGTGGGAAATACAACACACTTCATCCCCTCATCATCCGCATTCCAACAGCAAGGCAGAGCCAACTGTGAAGAATACCAAAACAATCATGAAGAAATGTGTTGTCAGGAACAGATGTGCCCACAGCGATCCTCGAATGGAGAAATACTCCTACAGAAGGAATGCACAGCAGTCCAGTACAGGGATTAATGTCACGCTGAACACGGACAACATTATCAACAGTAAAACAACTCTTGAAGCCAAAAGTTATGAACAGAATGTATGGGAAGAAAGGAGAGAAAAATAAAAAGACAAAATCACAGTATGACAGGTCAACAAATAAACTACAAGAACTGAAAGTGGGAGAAGCTGTCAGAATGCAGGTCTTAAAAGCTCATGATAAAGGACATCCTGAGTGGCAACTTGGGCTGTGTATGATAAAAGTGTTGCCTCGGTCATATTTGGCAAAAGTCAACTATATCACTGAAATCGAAAGCACATCAGATCGACATATGAAGCAACGCCAAAGGACCTAGACCAGTGATTCTCCACTCACATACCACTTCAAGTAATTCCTATGCCATTGGTGCTCTGAGATTAGTAAGGGATTTCTTAAGGTGGTATGTGGGTGGGAAGGGAAGGTTGAAAATCACCCAATTGTTACTGAAATATTTTGCTTGAGAAAAATTGTCATTGGCCCATTTCCTTTGGAGTTATGAAACCATGCACATAACAAGTCAATTAAGTATGTTGAAAACAGTGGTTTTCAAACTTTTTTCCTTCCACCCACATGCCACCATAAGCAATCCCACAAATCACTGATGGCATAGGGATTACTTAAAATGGTATGTGAGTGGAAAGACAAAGGTTGAGAACCACTGGCCTCGACAGAGTAGACAGCCACATTGATGGAGATGTGCATACACAGGCAACTCCAACAACATCAGGTGCAACATCAGCCACTCCAGCAACAGTGCCTACAACTGCTGCCACACAGAGTCAATATACACATTGTCGTCGCAAATCAGCATGTGATCAGCACCAACAACATGTTCAATAGCAACAACCACCACAGGATGCAGCAAGGGACCTGCGAGCATTAACATCACCACAACCAGTTACAACATGCATGAGAACCATCAAACCACCAACGCGATACAAGGATTTTGCAAAATACTGAGAATAGACATTTTCAACAGAATTCACTGTAAGACATTGAACTCATAAAAGAACAATAATAAACAGTGAAATTATTTGTTTTTTTCATGGACTCTGGAGATTTAAAGACTGTTAAGAAAATAATGATAATTCAGTACAACTCCGATATCCGAAATGGTCAGGACCAAGCCTATTTCGAATAAATGGTTTTTTCAGAGAACTGGTCATTTTTTAAAAAATAGCCTAAAAGTAACAGCAAATCACTCGTAACAGTGTTTAAACAAAAACAAACAACAAGGAAGGCTTTTTAAGCATTAAAATTATGTTTAATTCTCACCAAAAAAAATGTTAGTCACTGCCAATCGCCCCGACACATCCCCACCGAGGCCCCGCTTGTGCCGGGAACCTGAGGGTCCCACCCCTGCCTGGGAGCCTGAGGTCCGCCGCTGCCGGCGCCGGGAGCCTGACGTCCCCAGTCAGTTCGGTTCCAAAAAATATTTGGATAAATGAGGATTCCTGATTTATTTCAGATAACTGAGGACTTTGGAGAATCCGATTTCAGATAATTGGACATGTACTGTACATGTTTATGTTCATACCTCAATGTATAACTGGAAAAGATGCAAGCCAATTAGAAAAAATTGAGGGGGGGGCTGTATGGGATTAGGCTTTTTTGCACAGTGGCTTAACATGCATACACTATAATGAGATTCAGCATACAATGTTGACCTCAGGGGTCACGACATGATAATAAAGGCTCGTTGTGGTTTCACCACAAAAATACATAATGGTCAGCACAGATTAGAAGGGCTGAAAGGCCTGTTTTCTGTACTATAACATTCTATGGTTCTATGTCTAATTGCTCCCAAATTAAAATGATGCTTGTTTATGTTGCACAACTGCTGCTACAACCATATGTATCTTACTCAAAATCTAACTGGCTGTAATTTCTGGTAAGGACAATAAGACTATCTGTATTCATTGTTAGAACTGAGGAGGTGTGTCAGGAACTCAAGGAATGCCCACAAATCTGTTCGTGCAGAACTCCATAACCTGCTGTTGTGATACTCTGGCAAACCTTACCAACAGATTCACCATTTAAATGAATGCTATAGTGCAAACATTGTACTGTGACAGATTATATTATATTTTATATTGAATATAGATACGCTTTAAAGGAGATAAAATGTTACAGTTTTTTTAGTGTAGGTCACATACAAACACTTCAAAACAGATCTCATTTAAAATGCCAGAACTCTGCTCAAGACAGATAGTCCAGGCTCTGGGTGCCTTTGGAAAAACTTTGAAGGATGCCTATAAGGACTTCACAAATAGGTGGTAATTGGACATGCTGTGGGGTAATGGATTATTGTTTTGGAAAGCAACAGATGAATGAACTCAGATGATTAGGTCCAGAGGCGTAGTCTGTCTGAGTACAGTTGGGGGAGGGAGAGAGGGAGGGAGGGAGAGAGAGAGAGAGAGAGAGAGAGAGAGAGAGAGAGAGAGAGAGCGAGAGGAAAAAAGAAAGAGAGAGAGAGTGAGAGAGAGAGAGAGAGAATTCAGTTCTACAGTTAAGCAGCAGCAGCTGGGACTGGAACAGGACAAGCTGACAAGCTTGTGGAAAACCTCATTTTGAAGACAGGTTGTGAGTTCTTAGTTCAGCCTGGTCAATGCCCTTGTTGTCCATACAAGAGGAGAGGACTGGCTGCATAATGTTTCACTTGAAATAAGGGAAACAAAAAGGAACTCTGTGGTGACCTGAAAGAAAGAGGTTATCATCTGGAAAACCCTGATGGGCAAAGTTTCTTCGGCAAGATACTGATGTGGCTGATCTGAAGAAATCAGTTGTGGGTGTCCAACAAGCAACAAATCTCTCTCTCTGAAAACTGACAAGAACCTTCCTGAATGGTAATCATTTACCTTTCAAGCACCAAAGCCTGGTGAAATGCATAAATGTTAATTTTGTGCACAGTATAAGAATTGCCTGCAACCAGTGAATGTGGAGGAGTGAGAAGAGAGATTGGACTGTGAATTAAATAATTTTTCTGAACTTACACACTCATTACATACACTACCCAATACTTACAATACAATTATCCAAAAATTCATTAGAATGATTTGTCTGGTCAATTCAGTTAACAAACAAGAATCCTCTGTGCTAAATAAGTTTCCTGACCTCTGAATGGGTTAGAATAGAAGGATGCTCACAACTCAGCATGATTTTTGCTGACTGGCCTGTTTCCATGCTGTATCACTATGATTCCATGAGTTGGGTAGGGCTGGTACTATTAGGTATTCACCCCTTTGATGTTCCCATTTATTATGCAAATAATAAGGCATAACCATAAAATGAAAACCCATTCAACTCACAACAGTGGCTGATCCAGTCACACAATCAGTTGTATCCCATGGTGCACTCAGTCCCTAAGGTAGATTAACACTCAGATGTGTCTGATGTGTTAAAAAAGGAAATATACCCATGCAAACCATAAACTACTTCATATCAAACAGTACCAATTACAAATATGGAATTATCCAGCTAGTTACAAATATATTTGCACAGTTAAACATTTAATCAAGCATAAACTCACTCAGTCGCTTTGTCTTCACTACAATAAAACAGCCTTTGGAGTTTACATTTCTAAAGTATCTATTCCAAGTGATAGTCATTTCAATAAATAACTTCCTAGATGCATCTCTGGATTCATAACCTGGTCTGTATTTGTTACTTTAATGTAATTGTCTCCACAATTATTCATAACAACAAATACAGTACACCCCCAATTATCTGAAATGGTTGGGACCAGACCTATGTCAGATAAACTTTTTTCTTCGGGGAATTGGTCATTTTTTAAAAACAGCCCAGTCGGAACAGCAAATCACTTGCATCAAAGTTTAAACTAGAAAAACAATAAAGGAAGACTTTTTAAGCATTAAAATAATGTTTAAATTTTCACCAAAAGAATGCAGGCCACCACCGATTACTGAGACAAACCCAACGCGGCCGCCGATCATGGAGACCACGCAACCTCCACTGCCAATCACCGACATAGAAACATAGAAAATAGGTGTAGGAGTAGGCCATTTGGCCCTTCAAGCCTACACCGCCATTCATTTTGATCATGGCTGATCATCCACTCAATACCCTGTTCCAGCTCTCTCTCCATACCCCCTGATCCCCCTAGACACAAGTACTAAATCTAACTCTCTCTTAAATATAGCTATGGAACTGGCCTCAATCACTTCCTGTGGCAGAGAATTCCATAAATTCACCACCCTCTGAGTGAAAAAATTCTTCCTCATCTCAGTCCTATAGAACTTCCCCTTTATCCTTAAACTGTGACCCCTGGTTCTAGACTTGCTCAACATTGGGAACAATCTTTCTGCATCTAGCCTGTCAAATCCCTTAAGAATTTTGAACATTTCTATTAAATCTCCTCTTAATCGTCTAAACACCAGCGAGTACAAGCCCAGTCATTCTAGCCTTTCTTCATATGCAAGACCCGCCATCCCTGGTATCAATCTGGTAAACCTTTTCTGCACTCTCTCCATGGCAATGATGTCCTTCCTCAGATAAGGAGACCAAAACTGAACATAATACTCCAGGTGAGGTCTCACCAAGGCCCTATACAACTGCATCAATACCTCTCTGCTCCTGAACTCGAATCCTCTTGATATCAACGCCACATACCATTTGCCTTTTTTACTGCTTGTTGCACCTGCCTGCCCACATTTAATGACTGATGCATAGCGACACCCAGGTCTCTTTGCATCTCCCCTTTTCCTAATTGGATACCATTAAGATAGTACTCAGCCCTCCCATTCTTTCCTCCAACTTATCCACACTTATCCACATTATATTGCATCTGCCATGCATTTGCCCACTCATCCAACCTGTCCAAGTCACTCTGCACACTCTTAACAGCCTCCACACAGCTTACAATCCCACCCAGCTTCGTGTCATCTGCAAACTTGGAGATCCTGTTTTCTATTTCCTCATCTAAATCATTAATATATATCGTAAATATATCATAATTAACTGGGCTCCTAGCACTGAGCCTTGTGGTACCCCACTAGACATAAACCCACTGCTACTGCTGATCCCTGGGGAGGCATCCTGGGCCGGTAAAACACTCACTGGTGAGTTGGCAGGCTCCTATACTCCCAGTTACTGGACTCCCGATGCTGGAGTCCCGATTCTGAATCCTTCCCTAGGTCTTCTGCATGCACACCCCAGGGAAGTAGGCTGAGGGGAGGATTCAGAGTTGGCATTCAGTGTACCAAGAAGGGAAAGGGATAGGGAGGGAGGGGAGGCAGTGGAGGGAATGCCACTGAGCCCAATGTCCCGCTCTTACCCGGGAGCCTGAGGTCCCGTTCCTGCATGGGAGGCCGCTCACCTTGATGACGCTGGGACAAGGGATTCTTCTGACTGCTTGTGGCTGGGAAACAGTGGCGCACAGTTTGAGAGGGAGAGTTAGAGAGAAAAGTCAATCGGGGTAGGTAAAGAAGAAATGGAAAGAGAGAGGGGAGGGAGTTACCTGAAACGAAGACAATCGTCATTCTAATTTCATGTTGGGTCCATATTTTTTCAACCCGTGAGGTCAGTTCGGCTCTAAAAAAATTTGGATTATTGAGGATTTCTGATTTGCTACCAATATCCTCATTTATTTGAATTTTTTAAAAAATTCAGATAAATGAAGATTTCAGAGAATCTGATTTTGGATAATCGGAGTTATACTGTACATTATTATATGTTTTATATTAACATTCAATTTAACACAGAATGTAATATATTTATCAAATACCTAGCACTAATAAACTTGAAATATTACTGTATACCATGAACTCAACCCCAACTATATTTATCTTGGTTGCTGTTAATCCTCTTCATTTTAACACTGTCAGCATCTTGACTCTACTCTGATTTCCTTTTTCCTCCCCTGTTCGCTGGTCTCATCATCCACCTGAAGAACACACAGAACTGCTTTTGATGCAAGTCATCCTGAACTGGAAGGGACAGCCAGAACATTTGGGGCATTAAATACTGACATAGATTTATTTTGATATGAACAAGAAAAGAGGCAGCAATTCCTTTCAGAGGAGAGGGATGAACTATTAATTTTTCAGGATCAATCACAATTTGTTGATTTTTTTTTTAAACTATCAGCTTGGAGTCAACTAGAGTTTAAAAAAAAGAGTAATTTAAAAAGGCAATTCCATCAAGCATCTTTTCAGTTCCTGCAATGGAAGATACATTAAAAATGAATTGCTTGGAAAAGTAAGACGGCTTACCTTCATAAACTGTTCCATTGCCTTGGAGGCCAAGGAATTTGATCTAAAAAGTGTGTTTGGATCAGCTGCATTAAAAAAAAAGAAAGGTTAATGGCTGAATAATGCTTGTCGGTAAACCTAAACACCGAACTCTACAACGAGCAACATGCTGAGTTTTGCATTCCTGAAATGAAGTGAACATTTCATTGGAATATTTGGTCTGTAGAACCCAAGGATTGGGTATGGATGGAATAATAAACAATACAAAGAGGTCCAGCAATTCCCAATAAGAAAACACCTTCGTATTCAGCACCGAATATTGCCAAACAGCTCTCAAACCGAGTAGAATGAGGTTGGGATGGCATTGAAGTTTGCATTTAAAGAGCAATGTCAAGTCAAGTTTATGATCATCTTTTTGCACAAGTGCAATCCATTGAAACAGCGTCCTCAGTGCAAAACATGCAGACATACAACCAGACATAAAGACAAATAATATGTGTAGAACAAATTATACATATATAGATAAATAAATAAATATTAGAGTCTCAGATGGTTAGTGTGAGCAGTTCATTTGGTCGTACAGTATTCTCACTGTCCATGGGAAGAAGATGTGTCTCAGCCTGGTGGTGCTGGCTCTGATATTCCTGTATCTCTTCCCCAATGGAAAAAGAGATACTAGGAGATGCTATGTGCTGAATGGAAGGGGTCCACAATGATTTTGCATGTCCTCTTCAGACAACGATCCTGGTAGATCATGTCATGGTGGGGGGAGAGACCCCACTGCCTTTCTTATGGTCTTGTGGATTGCCCTCTGATCCATTTCTCTACAGTTACCGTAACATATTGTTTTGTTTATGCAGTCGGCCAGGACACTTTTAATGGCACTCCTGTAGAAGGTTGACATGATTGTGGCCGATAGCCTTGCTCACTTCAGTCTTCTCAGGAAGTGCAGTCACTTTTGCGCCTGCGTGACAAGTGAGAAGTTGAGTGTCCATGATAGGTCACTAGTTAAGTGAACTCTAAGGAACTTGGTGCTCTCCACAACAGAATTGTTGATGTGCAGTGAAGGGAGTGGGTGGGGGGGGGGGGGGGTTTGTTCCTGATCCTTCTGAAGTCCATTATCATCTCCATCATGCCCACTTTGAGTCTTAGACTTAAGCCTGACAACTACTGATCATCTAAGCCAAACATTCTCAATGGGGGATGTATAGTGAGGGTTTAGTGTAGGTCACAAACATTTCACAAAACAGATCTCATTTAAAATGCCAGAGCTTTGCTCAAGCCAGATGGTCCAGGCTCCGGGTACCTTTGCAAAAACGTTGAAGAATGCCTATAGAGACTTCACAGGTAGGTGTTAATTGGACATGCTGTGGAGTAATGGATTATTGTTTTGAAAGTAACAGATGAATTGACTCAAAAGATCGGGTCTGGTGCTGCAGTCAACCTGGTTGCATTTTGCTGTTCTAAGAAGGTCATGTGATTTTGCAAACAGAGAGAGGGAGGAGACCAAACAGGCTTTCTCTAAGAGAGAGAGAGAGAGAATTGGTTTCTGCAGTCATGGCAAGCTGGCAGCTTGTTGAAACCCCAGTTTGAAGACGGGTTGTGAGTTCTTAGTTCAGCCTGTTGAAAACCCTTGTGGTCCATACAAGAGAAAATGACTGGCTAGAATGAAATAAGAGAGAGTAAAAAAAGGAACTCTGTGGTGACCTGCAGAAGAAGAGGTTATCATTTTGAAAACCCTGATTGGGCAAGTTTCTTTGGCAAGACACAGAAGTGGCTGATCAGAAAGAATCAGTTTGTGTGTGCCCAATGAGCAACGAATCTCTCTCCGAAACCAACAAGAATTTACCTGAGCAGTAACCATTTAAGCACCAGAGCTTGGTGAAAAATCATAAATGTTAAATTCTGTGCATGGTATAAGAATTGCCTGATACTGGTGAGATTGGAGGAGTGAGAAATGAGATTGGACTATGAATCAAAGAACATTTCTGAACATATAAACATTACATACACATGTGCTTAGAATTAGAAGTTAACAGTAATAAGTTAAAATTTGATCGTGTTTTTATGTTTAAAGAAAATTAAAAATGACTTTTGTTTAAATAACCATTTGTCTTGGTGAATTTTTATTGCTTCTGGGTTTTGGGGTTCTCTGGGCCCGTAAAATTAGAATATATATACACACACACACACACACACACACACACACACACACACACACACACACATATATATATATATATATATATATGTATATATATGTGTATAAAACGCCCTTTATATAGTAAATATGAAGATACATAACCAACACTTTAGGCTTGATACCTTGATAAAGGGCTCAAGCTCGAAAAAGTTGGATAAGGATCTTTATCTTTGCTACATAGAAGTTTGACCTGCTGAGCTTTCACTAAACCCTCAAGAGTCGCCAGTGGGAAAAGAGGCAATCAACATATGCAGGATTTGCTGTGTTATTACTTTTGCTGTGGTTTAGTAAAATGTGAAGAAAATGATGATGTCTCATACAGATATGATCTCCTCAGTCATGGGGAATGAAATACATTCTGCATTTATTTACAAAGCTTAAATCAACAGGAGAAAATCAGAAGTTCCACCAACATGTGGTAACTTAGCTTGCAGCAGATTTAATTCCATGTCATGACGTGTCTGAATCAGATATTATTCACCAAAATACACCCACACACACTTTTGCAACCAATTAATTACAATAGAAGGCCTATTGTGCAGGCAAATATATCAGTAATTTGCATCAAGCAGAGCCCCAGCCTCTTCAAAGAAGATGGATGAGCAATTAATGGCATTTTAGGGTCAGGGTAGGAGAGCAATAACAAAATAAAAAGGCCCAAACATCAATATTGTCCTCCATTGGCAATATTGCTAGCTCATCCAATAGATTTCCTTTGTAACATACCTGAGACAGCCATAGAGTTCTCCCCAATAAAAACAGTTGCTTCAGCCTAACTATGGCAGCATGGTAGCATAGGATTAACACAATGCTGTTACAGTGCCAGTGATTAGGGTTCAAATCTGACGCTATCTGGGAGAAGTTTGCATGTTCTCTCCAGATCTGCATGGGTTTTCTCCAGGTGCTCCCATTTTCTCCCACCCTCCAAAAGGGACCAGGGTTGTAGGGCAATTGAGTGTAATTGGGTGGCATGTGCTCGTGGGGCAAAAGGTCCTGTTATCGTGCTGTATTAATAAATTTGTCCATTGCAGTCCAAGCTTAATTTGCCTGCATTCAGAATACATGCTTCTAAACATTCCCAGCCCAAGTACCTTTCCAAAAAGCTTTTGAATATTACAAATATTCTGCCTCTACCACTTCCTCAGGGCTTGTTCCATGAACGCCACTATCTGTGCGAAGATGTCCCTCAGGTCACTTTAAAACTTTCCATTTCATCTTAAATCTAATTTTAGATTCCCCTTCTCTGAAAAAGACTAATTACTTACCTTCTCCATGCTTTTCTTGATTTCATGAAACTCTGTAAAAAGGTTTGAAGATGCTCTGATTGAAGTAAAAAAAACCCACAGAAATGCAACATCCATGGAGGTAAAGATATACATAATGTTTGGGACAAAGACCCTTTTTTCTCATATTTGCCCCTGTTCTCCACAGTTTTAAATTTGTAATCAAACAATTCACATGTGATTAAAGTGCACATTCTAGATATCATTCAAGCTTATTTTGGTTTGACCATGTAGAAATTATACATAGTTCCCCCATTTCAGGACACCATAATGTTTGGGACATTGGACTTCACAGGTGTTTGTAAGTACTCGGGTATGTTTAGTTGCTTCATTGGTGCAGATATAAGAGAGCTAGGCTTGCTTCGAAGCTTTTTATCACCTTTGGCGGGGGGGCGGGGGGGGGGGTTGTAGTTACCATTTTTCAACATGAGGACCAGAGTTGTGCCAATGAAAGTCAAAGAAGCCAATATGAGGTTGAAAAACAAGAATAAATCAATAAGAGACATCACCCAAACCTTAGGATGACCAAAATCAACTGTTTGGAACATCATTAAGAAGATAGAGCATACTGATGAGCTCAGTGATCACAAAGGGACTGAAGAAAAATCCCCAAACAACTGTCTGACGGATCAGAAACACTGTTCAGGAAGAAAAAAAAAACTTCATGAACAGAAATACAGAGGCAAACCATAAGATGCAAACCACTAGTTACTCTCAGAAACAGGATGGCCAGATTACAGTTTGCCAAGAAATATTTAAAAGAGCCTGCAGAATTCTGGAAAAAGGTGTTGTGGATCCATGAGATCAAGATTTACCTGTATCAGTGCGATGGCAGGAACAAAGTGTGGTGGTGTAAAGGAACCGCCCAAGATCCAAAACACACCACCTCATCTGTGAAACATGGTGGGGAGGTGGTTATAGTCTGGGCATGTATGGCTGCCACAGGTACTGGCGCTCTTGTCCTGTAGGAACTATTTTTGCTATCTAGGGATAGTTCCCTGGATGAAATTAAAAACTGATGGGAACAAGATTTCCAACAAATATTTTCTGAGACCATGTAGGATTCACCTTCTCTCTGTGCTAGAGTCACTATTGCAATTTAAAGTACATTGTGCCCATTATTCCAAAACTCGATTGGCTAAATTAAATAATAACTTAGCTTCTAAATATGATAAACGTAAAACTGAAGATGGTTCATTGTATATGTTTTGGTTATGTCCTTCTCTTCTCAATTATTGGGAAGGCATATTTCGTACACTATCTTTAGTTTTTAATATTAATTTGGCCCCATCTCCTTTTATTGCCTTGTTTTGAATATGTGGGCCCAATAATCCTGATATTGAATTCTTCACCATCCTATGTAGTAGATTTTGCCTCCCTGATCACCAGAAGGGCTGTACTACTGAAATGGAAAGATGCTGTCCATCCCACTCACTCTCAATGTCTGTCTAATATGATGGCTCGTTTGTCTTTAGAAAAAAATTAGATGCTCCACTACTGTAATGAATGTAAACTTTATTTCTTAATGGGGCTCTTTTTATAATTCTTTCCCATATTTGTAAGCTAACTAATTTTTGATTTTTGACTTCATTGTTTATTTTTCTTTTCATTACCAAACAGTGGAATATATATTTTGCTAACAGCCTCTGAAGGTAGGGGCTCTTTTTGCACTTTAAAAAAAATGTAACATAGGTTTTGTCATTACTGTCACTAGTATTATATGTTTGATTATTGTTCTATTCATGTTTATTTACTTGTGTCGCATCGGCTGATTGAAATGAATAAAAATATTGGAAAAGGTACTGGTGCACGTATCTTCATTGATGATGTAACTGCTGATGGCAGTAGCAAAATGAATTCTTTTTATTAAACTTTATTTATAAGATATAAAATACAAATAAAAAATAAAACTAACACCCTCCTACCCTTCCCACCCTCCCCACGCCAAATTATCCCTACAAAAAGAGAAAAAAACATATATCAGTTAATTATCCATTGCTGTGGAGTGTGCCAAACCCCTAACAACTTGAGAAAGAAGACATGTAAGATGTATCCAAGCCCATACATTTCAATTATGGAGTCCACATTTTAACAGAAAAATAATTATTATTTTGCAAATTATAATAAATATTATTATTATAATAAATACAAGATCTCAATTCATTATGCCATCTATGTACATTCAATTCAATATCATTCTTCCATGTAATTGGAATACATTTCCTAGCTACACCCAATGCCAGACGAATAAATGCAATTTGAAATTTGTCCAATCTTAAGCACGTTGTTAATGTTGTAGTATCACTCACTAAAAAAAAGTAATGGATCAAGTGTTAATTCAAAATTGAATAAATCTTCCAAAAACTTCAAAATTCTTTCCCAAAAGGGTTTAACTTTTTCACAAGTCCATACTGAATGTAGAAAAGTACCGATCTGTGTTCCACAACAAAAACACAAATCTGAAGAACTAAAACCATATCTTTTTAACTTCTCAGGAGTTAAATACAACTGATGCAAAACATTATAATTGACAAAATTATATCTCACTTCAATTAATTTAGTTACACTATTTTCACACATAGTCATCCATTCTTCTTGAGATAATAAAATATATAAATCCTTGTCCCACTTATTCTTCATTTTATATAAATCTGGTTTAACCATCTTCTCTTGTAAAAAAAAGCATACATTTAAGAAATAAACCCTTTTTTTCCACCATCAAAAATTAACATTTCAAATTTAGTTTGCCTAGGCAATATCAAATCACGTTCAAAATTATCCATTAATAAAGCATGCACTTGATAATATGCAAATAAACAATTTGGCAATATTCCAAATTTTTTTTCAAGTCTAGTAACAGAAAGAAACATACCTGTCTCAAAGCAATCCTCCACCAATTTAATACCATTCAAATCCCAAGTTTTCAAATAATAATTATTCACTGAAAAAGGAATTGTTTTATTCCGATATAATGGAGTCTAAGCTGAAATTTTACCTTTAGTTCCTATAATTTGATCTCTTTTATACCAAGTCTCCATCAAATGTCTCAATACCGGTAATTTATAATTTTGTAAAAGATAGGATTCCATTTATATATAAATTGATGCAAATTAGATTCAGAAATCTGTGCTCATTCAACTTTAGCCCATATCGGAGGTTGATCAATATCAAACATCCCATTAATAAATTTTAATTGAGCAGCTTCATAATAATTCTGAAAATGTGGTAATTGGAGTCCTCCTAATGCATATTTCCATGTTAATTTTTGTTATGATACTCTAGATAATTTACTTTTCCATAAAAATAACCGCACTGATGCATATAATTATTTAAAAAAAACTTTTGGAATTGAACAAGGAATAGATTGGAAAAGATATTAAATACGTGGAATGTTACGTAGATTTTGTCATGACTGTCACTAGTATATGTTTGATTATTGTTCCATTCATGTTTATTTACTTATGTCACATTGGCTGATTGAAATTAATAAAAATGTTGGAAAAGGTACTGGAGCACGTATCTTCTCTTTCTCTTTGGCTTGGCTTCGCGGACGAAGATTTATGGAGGGGTAATGTCCACGTCAGCTGCAGGCTCATTTGTGGCTGACAAGTCCGATGCGGGACTGGCAGACTCGGTTGCAAGGGAAAATTGGTTGGTTGGGGTTGGGTGTTGGGTTTTTCTTCCTTTGTCTTTGTCAGTGAGGTGGGCTCTGCGGTCTTCTTCAAAGGAGGTTGCTGACGGCGATCTGAGGAGCCAAGATGCACGGTTTGAGGCGACATCAGCCCACTGGCGGTGGTCAATGTGGTAGGCACCAAGAGCTTTCTTTAGGCAGTCCTTGTACCTCTTCTTTGGTGCACCTCTGTCTCGGTGGCCAGTGGAGAGCTCGCCATAGAACACGATCTTGGGAAGGCAATGATCCTCCATTCTGGAAACGTGACCTACCCAGCGCAGTTGGATCTTCAGCAGCATGGATTCGATGCTGTCGGCCTCTGCCATCTCGAGTACTTCGATGTTGGAGATGAAGTCGCCCCAATGAATGTTGAGGATGGAGAGGAGACAACGCTGGTGGAAGCGTTCTATGAGCCTTAGGTGATGCCGGTAGAGGACCCATGATTCGGAGCCGAACAGGTGTGTGGGTATGACAACGGCTCTGTATACGCTAATCTTTGTGAGGTTTTTCAGTTGGGTGTTGTTCCAGACTCTTTTGTGTAGTCTTCCAAAGGCGCTATTTGCCTTGGCGAGTCTGTTATCTATCTCGTTGTCAATCCTTGCATCCGATGAAATGGTGCAGCCGAGATAGGTAAACTGGTTGACCGTTTTGAGTTTTGTGTGCCCGATGGAGATGTGGAGGGGCTGGTAGTCATGGTGGGGAGCTGGCTGATGGAGGACCTCAGTTTTCTTCAGGCTGACTTCCAGGCCAAACATTTTGGCAGTTTCCGCAAAACAGGACGTCAAGCGCTGAAGAGCTGGCTCTGAATGGGCAACTAAAGCGGCATTGTCTGCAAAGAGTAGTTCACGGACAAGTTGCTTTTGTGTCTTGGTGTGAGCTTGCAGGCGCCTCAGATTGAAGAGACTGCCATCCGTGCGGTACCAGATGTAAACAGCGTCTTCATTGTTGAGGTCTTTCATGGCTTGTTTCAGCATCGTGCTGAAGAAGATGGAAAAGAGGGTTGGTGCGAGAACGCAGCCTTGCTTCACGCCATTGATAATGGAGAAGGGTTCAGAGAGCTCATTGCTGTATCTGACCCGACCTTGTTGTTTTTCGTGCAGTTGGATAACCATGTTGAGGAACTTTGGGGGGGCATCCGAGGCACTCTAGTATTTGCCAAAGCCCTTTCCTACTCACAGTGTCGAAGGCTTTGGTGAGGTCAACAAAGGTGATGTAGAGTCCTTTGTTTTGTTCTCTGCACTTTCCTTGGAGCTGTCTGAGGGCAAAGACCATGTCAGTAGTTCCTCTGTTTGCGCGAAAGCCGCACTATGATTCTGGGAGAACATTTTCGGCGACAATAGGTATTATTCTATTTAGGAGAATCCTAGCAAAGATTTTCCCTGCAATGGAGAGCAGCGTGATTCCCCTGTAGTTTGAGCAGTCTGATTTCTCGCCTTTGTTTTTGTACAGGGTGATGATGATGGCATCACGAAGGTCCTGAGGCAGCTTTCCTTGGACCCAGCAGAGCTTGAAAAACTCATGCAGTTTGGCATGCAGAGTTTTGCCGCCAGCCTTCCAGACCTCTGGGGGGCGGATTCCATCCATACCTGCTGCTTTGCCACTTTTCAGTTGTCTTATATGTCTCTTCCTGGGTGAGGACCTCATCCAGCTCTAGCCTTAAGGGCTGTTGAGGGAGCTGGAGCAGGGCGGATTCTTGGACTGAGCGGTTGGCACTGAAAAGAGATTGGAAGTGTTCTGACCATCGGTTGATGGTCACCCCAAGTCCAAAGCCCGCTGAGCAGCTCAGACGGCAAAGTCCTCCTCAGCGACAAGATCTCCATCCTCAACCGTATCTTCATTGATGATGTAACTGCTGATGGCAGTGGTAAAATGAATTCTGAGCTGTATAGAAACATCTAGTCAAGTTCGAGCAAATGCCTCCAATCTCATTGGACGGTGCTTCATCCTACAGCAAGACGATGATCCCAAACATACTGCTAAATCAACAAAGAGGTTTTTCAAAGCTTAAACTGGAAAATTCTTGAAAGGCCAAGTCAGTCACCTGATCTAAATCCAACTGAGCATGCCTTCCATATGCTGAAGAGAAAACTTAAGGGGACAATCCTCCGAAACAAGCAAGAGCTGAAGATGACTGTAGTATAGACCTGACAGAACAAAACCAGACAAGATACTCAGCACCTGGTGGTGCCCATGAATCAGAGACTTCAAGCAGTCATTGCATGCAAGGGATATGCAACAAAGTGCTAAACATGATGACTTTAATATGCATACCATTGCTATGTTCCATATATTATGGTGCCCTGAAATGAGGGGACTATGTATAAAAAGTGCTGTAATTTCTACATGGTCAAACCAAAATGTAGAGAAATACTCTTTAATAAAATCTGGAATGTACACTTTAATCACATGTGAATTGTTTGATTACAAATTTAAAGGTGTGGAGCATAGGGGCAAATAAAGAAAAAAAAGTGTCTTTGCCCCAAACATTATGGAGGACTATGTATTACCAACATTTCAGGCCTGAGCCTGCCTGCTTTTTTTGCCTATGCCTTGAAGAAGGACTCAGTTCTGAAATGTCTGTATATATATCTTTACCTCTTATGGTTGCTGCAAGACAGCAGTGTTCCTCCAGCATTTCTGTGTGCTTTTAGTCTCTTTTGCAAGCCTATTGCATCAAGCATTCACTGAGATCCAGTGTACAATCCTGCCTGTTGATTCACCTATTGTTAGGTTTTGATGTCAACTTATGAGACAATTGTATCATCCATGCCTCCCATCAGCACATCTCAAGATGGCCAATAACCAAAGGGTAGCCCTAAGATAACATTAAAGGTCTTTAGGTGAGGTCCATGTGTATCCATAACAGTGGTCATATATCCACTGGAGATACTTTAACCAGGCTTAGTTTTAATGAAAAATCATCAATCTGAAATATTAATTTGGTTTCTCTATTCGTAGCAAGAGAATTCCCAGAATTGGCTGGAAATCACTCAACGTTTTCTGTTCTTATCATATTATTATTGTCTCATTTTTCAACTCCTCGAAGTACTCCACCCACTGAAATGGAGCAGAAGCTTTTAGAAATGCATTGGACACATTTAAAAGAGCAAATCTATTTTCCAGTTAACAGCCAATTTTGAAATATAAATCATGCCAGTCAAAATGCCAATACTTTGTCAACTGATGAAGCAGTCAAACCTATTTCACCTTGTGTCTGACAGCCATAAACCCAGGGATGATGTAAATCTATCACGCCATGTAGATTTGTTCAAAGAATGGGGTTCATTCACTACTTTATTGTTATATTTTCCTTTATTAATACCAAAGACCCTTTGCTTCTTTCAAAGGCTCTCACAAGTTCAATTTCTCATTCTGTTTCCATAGTAATTGTAACCTAATCACTGATAATTAACGAAATACTCAATTAGTCACAGAGGCTTTGTCTCTTCTAATGTTTTGTTTTCCCCACACAAAGTGCTGCCTATTGCCTCTCAGCTTGTTGCTTGACAATGGCTTCCAACGTGTTACATGGCTGTAGTACTTTGTCTCCATAACATTTAGCAAGCTGTCTGTTTCTTACCAGATAACAGTTCAATCACTCAACCAATATACTGCTTACAATTCTAAACAAATCCTCAATAAGACTCATTAATATATTAATGACAAGCTAGCATACCTCTGTGAAAGTAAACTGTTCTGAATGACCTGGAATTAAAACAAACCAAGATTCACAGGTAACCAACCATTTTGTTCATTTCAAATTAGCCCCACCCTAACATATTTTTTCTCTTCCTATTACCATTAATACCTTTGTCATGTTTAACTCGCAGTTTCAATTTAAATGCAATGTGTTCCCATGTTTCTCTATCTTATTAATGCCCCTTTCCTCTTTGAATGGAGGTAAGAGCCGCTGCCCTGTTAACTTTCTGTATATCTCAATGCAAGTTCACAGCTTTTATCCAAAGGTGAAAATTCAGCTTCATTCTTTGTGGATTGTTCTTAAAATGGAACAGTGCAATTAATTGAATTTAAATAAATGCCTAATAATTGGTTTTAAATTTTCAACATTTATGAATTTATATGTTGAACACACTGTGTTTGCTCCTGCCAACTGCAACAGAAATCTTTTACTTTATTTTGCATTTCAAGGGCAATTGAGTCGTAACCAAATACTAATTTTCTGTTTTGCACAGAAACTAAGGGCATCTTGCCCCTAGGGGCCAATTGTTCTTCTTCTTTTGGCTTGGCTTTGCGGATGAAGATTTATGGAGGTGTATGTCCACGTCTGCTGCAGGCTCGTTGGTGACTGACAAGTCCGATGCGGGACAGGCAGGCACGGTTGCAGCGGTTGCAGGGGAAAATTGGTGGGTTGGGGTTGGGTGTTGGGTTTTTCCTCCTTTGTCTTTTGTCAGTGAGGTGGGCTCTGTGGTCTTCTTCAAAGGCCTTTGAAGAAGGCCAATTGTAATAGCAAAGTAAATCACAAAAATCTGTAGATACCGTGGTTGAAGTAAAAAAGTATAAAGGACACTGTATGACCTGCTGAATTCTTCCAGTATTTTGTTTTTACTTAATTGTAATAGCAGTCATGTTGCACCAGAGGTGGATTTCATAAATGAGAGGATACAAAAGTTCTGATGTAACAGAATTTGTCACATTGACCCTCTCCTTAGGCTACATATAAAAACAAGGCAGATATCATCAATTTATCTATTTTAAGAATGAAATGCAGAATTGTAGGTATTTATTTCAATTATTGTTATGAAAAATCTGAATATAAAAACACAAAGAGTGGGAAGGCATTTTGACAGGATATTCAATCCCAAAGAGTGATCGTAAATTATCTTTAGGGCATTCAAAATCTCTTGGTTATGGTTACATTATGCAACAGGGAGTCTAACAATTTGATGTGTAGTATGACCCTATCTTCAAATCTGACTGACTGAGATCTGTCTGCCATGAGCATCCTTTTATATTTATGCCCTGCAATCAATTAAGCTTTGTATACAAATCAGCTGATCCTTGCAATTCAAGAACAGACACTCAAAGCTGAAAGCAAGTTCTTTCCTTCAAACATTTACTTCTCCGATTGACACAAGGCTATTTTGACATTGCACTCTCTGGCCCTATCAGGCACTGATCTATAATTTGAACTACACTTCAGAAACTGTCCTTCTTCCATTAATCTCCCAGTTTAATTGTTCCACAAGGGAGGGCCGCCCAGTGGAGTAAATTATAAAAAGGAAGAGAAGCCTGCTCTACTTTTCAATGGTATTACATCAGATCCTGTTCTTCACATGCCTCCTTGTCCTCAAACTCTCGTTAAATCTCTTGCTGTCACCTAGAATATACTCCAAGTATTCAGTTGCTGGGAAGAGAACTCCAATATTTTACACCCTCTGCCTATAGGATCTTCTTATCATAATTCTAAAGACCCAGCTCCTTATCCTGATGTTATGCCCAGGTTTCATAGCTGAGTGATTCAGCTCTGCATATTTTAACCAACATCCCCCTTAACAAATATGGTCTTTCAGCACATCATGATGTCAGTAGGCCTTTCCACACTGCAGTGTAAAATGAAGATTCCCAGGAACCCTCCCTTGAATCTGCGGTGTGATAAGGTCAGCCAGGGAATTTTAAGCAGGTCTGTGGCCCTATCTACGATGTCAAGCAGGGGAAGCCTCAGGACGTCAGCGTTTGTGTGCTATGTCATGTAGGTGATTAAAATTCAAATTAAAAGATTCATACCTCCTGACAATAGCGGGCGGCTTCAGCACATCGCGATGGCAGCACAATGCGGGATGGGGGGGGAGGGAGGGAATGAGTGGGGGTGCGAGCGACCGACAGATGGGAGATTAACTTACCATTACTCATGTGAGTATGTAATGTGTCATTGGTTGGGGGTGAGGACCCCCCCCCCCAATTGCCAGGGAGGGAAAATTCCTGGGAATTTGGACCACGTTGTTAAAGGCCCGGGAGGTCCTGCATTCCCAGGAAATTCACCGGGTCCAACTAGGGTCACCTCTTGGCCAGCGGTGTGAAAAGGCCTATCAAGGGAATGCTGCCGACGGGCACATTCAATGCTGTAGGAGTACATGCTGAGGGATTCACTGAGGCTGGGCACAGGCTCATGGGCTGGAATGGCCTGTTACTATCCTCTATGTCTACATTAAAATTAAAATTAAAAAAGAGTGGCTTTATAATTTCTCACCAAAATCTTATCTGTTTAGATTCAACAATATTCTTTTTACTCAATGCAATAGATCTCCCCTCGAATGCTTACCCCACACTCTCATACGAAAAATCTCAGTGTGAAAGGCCAAGCTATTTGGCTGTTGGTATTTATCAAGCAACATTTTCCTTCTCCTGTCTGTGCTCAGAATTCCTGAGAAGCAATTTAAACATTTAAAGGCTCCATAGTCTTCAGTGGGAAGATACTGTTTCCATGGTAACACTGCAAATCTGAGAACTCTGGTGGCATTTCATCAAATTTCCAATTAAATTATAATTGTTGGTGGGACGATTACTCTCAATTTGATACAACACTAAAATACTGCAGATGCTGCAAATATGAAATAAAGACAGATAAAAGCTGGAGCCACTAGAATCCCATTTCACTTTCAACCACAGTCATTGATGTTACAGCTTTGGTGTTGATCTTCTTTGCTTTTAATTCAATGTCAGGAACAAGGTTTATAACTGAGGATGGGATACATATTATCAAAAGAAGCCACTCTTCTAAATGGAATCTGAACCCAAGGTTTCTGGACTTTGGAAAAACCTGTGAAGGAGAGAAGAAGGTTGGGCATGATGCATAAACACTGCAAAGAGCTGAACCAAGTTTCAGCTTGACACTGAGGTCTGAGGAGGGCAAAAGGTTACATTAAAGTTCCCGACCCCAACCGAGGAATCACTGCATTGCGACGAGATGAAACTTTACTGATTCCAAGGCTCCAGTTTCTTTTAAGCGCAGTTATGTGAATGAGAGATTTTTAAAAATCCAAAACAAAGAAAAATAAACAAAAGCTATCGACTGGATTTTACAACAAGGGTCAATTGTGAATGTGTTATAGAGGGAGAGGGATGGTAACAGAGAGAAGATGCTCCATGAGAATATTCCTTCTGCTGTATCTTCCTCCTTTACCATCTTTCCCAACAGCCCAGTGCTCCTGCTAGGAATATTCAAATCTAGCCCTGAATATTTTGGTCAAATTTCTGGTCCAATGTATTTGAACCAAATGCACATGCAAGCATTATAAATTATATATAAAAAAAAGTCACAAGAACAAAGAATATAAAACACTTGGGTTTTTTAGTCTCTTCTTCAATTCACCAGGATCACACCTGGCACGAATAATAAGAGCAGCCATTAACAGTTGGTGAAGTAACCCATCTTAGGTCTTTGGCTTGGCTTCGCGGACGAAGATTTATGGAGGGGTAAATGTCCACGTCAGCTGCAGGCTCGTTTGTGGCTGACAAGTCCGATGCGGGACAGGGAGACACGGTTGCAGTGGTTGCAGGGGAAAATTTTTTGGTTGGGGTTGGGTGTTGGGTTTTTCCTCCTTTGTCTTTTGTCAGTGAGGTGGGCTCTGCGGTCTTCTTCAAAGGAGGTTGCTGCCTGCTGAACTGTGAGGCGCCAAGATGCATGGTTTGAGGCGATATCAACCCACTGGCGGTGGTCAATGTGGCAGGCACCAAGAGATTTATTTAGGCAGTCCTTGTACCTCTTCTTTGGTGCACCTCTGACACGATGGCCAGTGGAGAGCTTGCCATATAACACGATCTTGGGAAGGCGATGGTCCTCCATTCTGGAGACGTGACCTATCCAGTGCAGTTGGATCTTCAACAGTGTGGATTCGATGCTGTTGGCCTCTGCCATCTCGAGTACGATGTTGAGGATGAAGTCGCTCCAATGAATGTTGAGGATGGAGCGGAGACAAAGCTGGTGGAAGCGTTCTAGGAGCCGTAGGTGATGCCGGTATAGGACCCATGATTCGGAGCCGAACAGGAGTGTGGGTATGACAACGGCTCTGTATACGCTTATCTTTGTGAGGTTTTTCAGTTGGTTGCTTTTCCAGACTCTTTTGTGTAGTCTTCCAAAGGCGCTATTTCCCTTGGTGAGTCTGTTGTCTATCTCGTTGTTGATCCTTGCATCTGATGAAATGGTGCAGCCGAGATAGTATATATAAGAGCAGCCATTAACAGTTGGTGAAGTAACC
Source organism: Narcine bancroftii (assembly GCF_036971445.1). NCBI lineage: Eukaryota > Metazoa > Chordata > Chondrichthyes > Torpediniformes > Narcinidae > Narcine > Narcine bancroftii. Next base: position 169,008,894 of record NC_091472.1, on the reverse strand, counting down.
CATCCTAGGTAACCTATAGCTAAATCCATAAGGAAAGACATGGAAAGGATCCAAAGGACCATGTCACAAACCTCTGGCTAACACAACAGTTTGCCAACAGCTTCTTAATCCTTCATCAGGCTCCACCAAATGCCAGAAAGTGGCTGCTTCAGAACTGGACATAATGATACATCATTTACAAAAAATATCTATTTCTGAAAACATTTTGTTATGCAAAATGTCATAAAATTAAAGGCTGAGCAAAATGCAATATGTGTTGTGTTCCTCTGGATGGACACTAGTGAGCAAAAAATGGGTTCTTAAATTGAAGACATACTCCAGTGAGACCAATGGATTTTTGCTACTACACTAAAAGCTCTGGTATATGGCAACTATAGCGATTGGTAGATGCCAGATCAGCGCATTTTTCCATTTGCTTGAGACTCACTTTTACAATGCCTAATTAATACATCTGCATTAAGAATAAACAATTTAAAAAAACAAAAGACAAATATACTATCCTGTACTTACACTGAACAAACTTCACTTGCATGAATATATAAACCTTAAAGCAATTTACCCAGTACTTTATTTTCAGTTACATTCTACAAAAATATTTAACCTGCATCTGCAGGTTCCTCCCCCTCCACGGAGTCACCTGAAAGACGAACAATAACATTATGGATAATTAAGCCACCCTCACCCAAGTTTACAGAGAGTGTCGCTGACTGGGAAACTCTTACTTAGCAGGGATAAGGATACGCTCTGAGAGAGTCACCCCAACAGCGAGCGGCATCAACCAGCTCTTCATCCTGGGTGATGCCATTGCTGTTTCACATAAATTTATTCAAACAGCTGCTATGAGAAAAGCATGACCAAGGCCCTCCGCTGGCTGAATATTTGCTCCCATCTTCACCAAAGCTTTATGTGCTACTTCAGAGAACTTTTACTTATACAATTTTAAGCTTATATATTTATTACCTATTATTTTATTCTTATTTATTTTAATTTTTAACTATTTATGTCGATTTTCTTTGCTGGTTGCTTGAATTCTGGATCCAAGGAGTTTTATTGTTTTCATACCATGATGAAGGGCTCAAGCCCGAAACATTGGTTATGTATCTTTATCTTTGCTAATATAAAGGACACTGTTTGACCTGCTGAATTTCTCCAGCATTGTGTTTTTACTTTAACCACTGTGTCTGCAGACTTTTGTGTCTTACTTCTGTCAGATATTTAATAATTATAAATCTAGGAAGGTCTATACTGCTTTAAAGTCACAGATCTATTCATACTATAAATTAATGCCTCATCACTGACTTAAATCCGATTTACATTAGCAATAATTGCTGCGGCACTTTTACAGTGTTTCCTCATTCATTGTTGCGTGGACAGTTGTACCTTTTTAACTTTATCTGTTGATGAATCATACATATACTGAAAATATTATTAGAAAAGATTTAAAGTTTTGACGGAAACCATCTCATGATAAACTATCATGAACCTTTACTCGTGACATGACAACATAATTAACATCAAAACACATCCAGTGAATCCTGCAAAATGGCTTAGTATCAATACTGAAGGGGAATCTGTTGTGACTTCCATCCTTAAAAAAAAACATCTGGTTTTCCTTATAGCGAGGACTGACTTTATGCTTTACAGTTGTGAAGAGCCAATGCAAATAAACAGGGGAGAATACACAGCCAAATAAACCATCAGGGATTAATTGTCATAAATTAAAGATTTTAATCATTTCTAAAATTAATCAGAATTAAAGCCAGTGAACACCAGAAGATCTCATGTAGTTTTAACTAAATTAAGATTGAGAACAGATATGAAGCGCTCATTTATAAGTAAAAACATTTATAAGTCTGCAGGATGGGGGCGTGGCAAGATGGCGTAGAGACTAGACGTGTAATCCCTGCCCTCTCTGGTCAGACTTTTAAGTGCCCATTTTTTAACCCTTTATTTTTAATTTTAAAACTTTAATTTCCAGTTTGATATTTTGGTGAGCCATTATGCTAATGCAAAAAAAATTAAGTCTCACTTACAAAAGAAAATACAGTTTTGAAGTGCAGAAGAATTGGGGACTAAACGACTTGGAACAGCCTCAGATCCATTATCAGCAATCTCCAAGCTTCAACGATCGCCGGTGGGGACAAAAGTTAAGGTAACAGCTACTTACCAGTCTCAAGATGGTGCTGGTTCGACCCGTTTGGCGGAGGAAGGAGTGCACTCCCGAGGAGTCGGGCATGAGCCTGGAGGCTTGTTACAACGAACACTCCCATTGGAAGAGACGGGAGCACAGAGGAAGAGGACTGTGAAGGCAGACACGCAGTCTGCAGCGATTGTGGGCTTGGGTGGTGTCATTAATTATGAAGAACGTAATTTTATGAAAAAATGGTCTGTGGGGGGACATCAGCGATAACCCCCTGAGGAAGTCGGGGGGCCATCGTTGGGTGTCCAAACTCGCAGCAAAATGACTAGAATGCTGCCTTTTGAAGAACACTAAGAAGAGGACTTACCTTACTCTACCATTGCACAGGAAATGGAAAAAGAGCTGGAAGAAAGTGAGTTACAACTTATGGAATCGGATCCTGCATTTCAAACTGCACCTCAGCCTGTTTACATGATGTTTGAAGGTATTGCTTCTTATTTGGATGTTATTACTGGTCAATTGAACCAGCTGGTTCAAATGAATACTGATATAATTTCAGACCTTACTGTGGTTAAGGCAGAAGTTAAAGAAAATCGGGAAAACTTTTAAAAATTTGAAGCTTCTTTTTCTGAATGTAAACAACAGGTACAATCCAATACAGAAACAATAGTAAAGGTGGAAAAATCAGTTAAAGATTTGGAGCCCGGGAAAAAGAGTTAACAAAAAAAAAATAGACTATTTGGAAAACCAAAGCAGAAGAAATATTGTGAAAATTGTGGATTTGCCAGAAGGTATAGAAAGTCAATATCCTGTCAAATTTTTTAAAAATTGGATTCCCCAGATGTTGGGGGAAGAGTCTTTTCCGGATGGATTGGTATTGGAAAGAGCACATAGAGCTTTAAGAAGGCCACCCCTACCTGATCAACCTCCAAGACCTGTGTTAGTTCATTGTTTGAATTGTTTGGACAGAGAGACAATTCTTCGACTTGCAGTTCAAAATGCAAGACAAAGGCAAGCTCCAATGATGGTTCAGAATAGTAGAGTTTTCTTCTACCCTGATTTGAGTCAAGATATCATCAGACGCCGACGTGAATTTAATCCAGTTAAAGATGTTTTATGGTGTAAAGGTTACAAATTTGCCTTTCGTTATCCTGCTGTGTTGAAAGTGTTTTATGGAAACTATCAGTCTCAATTCTTTGAGAGTGAGCATGAAGCAATGGTTTTTGCTAATTCGTTACCGGATGTCAGAGGACAATGAAGAAGACCACCATTATCTCATAAAAGAAAATCTGATGGACTTGGAAATGGGCAAAATAGCAGAAGTGGAAAGAAAGGGAATGGAAAGAGTTCACCTACTCTTGAAATGAGTTCATCATCTGGACTGGAATCTCAAGGCTGATTTTTTTGGTAATATGTTAATACTTTTGATTGGCTGGCTGGGGAGGAGGGGATTGCACTAACTTCTTTGTTAGTCATCAGTCACTAGTGGGTAATCCACACCCAGTTTTTTTAAGGAGTTACTACCTTTTGGTAGGTTTTTTTGTTGTTTTTCTTTTCTCTTATTAACAAATATTATTTTTATTTGGAGGGCCTATATATTTTTATTTGAGGATCCTATATAAAAAATTCTTTTTTTGAAATACATCAATTTTTGTTTCGGTGGAATTTAAATTTATTACAATAATATAATGTGCCTATACTAAAACATTTAATGAAGTTATGGATAAGGAAAAATAGAACGATAGGTTCTAAGGGTAAATTATTGATTTTAACACCATTATATAATAACCAACTTATTCCTTTTTCAATGTATAATCAATGTTTATTACATTGGAAATCTAAAGGTATAAAAAACTTGGAGGATTGTTTTTAAAGAAGGTAATTTTTTATCTTTTAATCAAATGAGGGAAGATTTTGGTATTAATGAGAATTCTTTATTCATTTATTATCAACTTCGATCCTTAGTAAAACAAATATTTGGTAGAGATATGATTGACTAAATTTGAATCTTTTCTTGTGATTGTACCAAAGAAGGGATATATTTCATTGATGTACCAAATATTACAGGAAAGTATGGAAAAAAAGGGATGGGATAGATCTAAGATTAAATGGGGAAAAGATATTAACCTTACTTTTTGCGAGGATGACTGATTAGATATTTGTCATGACAGTGTTACTAGATTGATAAATGTCCATTATGCAATGGTTAATTACAATTTTTTACATCAATTGTACTTAACACCTGAAAAGTTTTAAAAAAATGGTTTTAGTGAATCAGACTCTTGTTTTAGATGTGGTAATTTGGTTGAAACTTTTTTTCATGCTGTTTTGTTATGTGTACATATACAATCTTTTTGGAAAGCAATTCAATTGTTTTTGGAACATTTGTATAAGATCAAAATACTTCTGGACCCGACAATATTTTTGTTGGGTGAGTTGAAGCCTTTGAAAGATTTGGGATTAGACAAATTTCAGATTGCTTTTGTATATTTAGCTTTATCTGTAGCAAAAAAATGTATAGCAAGTACATGGAAAAATGCTAATGTGATTGTTATTAATATGAGATTAATGTGATTGTAATTATAATGAGATGAAAACTTGTTTGGTAATGGAAAAAATCACATATGTTTTACATGATAATTATTCATTTTTTTCTTAATAAGTGGTCTTTATATTCAGAATATTTACATTTAGATTTACCTTGATTAGATTTTAGTAAATATATTTCAGGTTTTTTTTCTCTTTGGCTCTCCTAAAGAGAGGTGGCTGAGAGGGGGAGGGGGGGTCTTCTTTCTTTTTTTCTTCTTTTTTATATATAATTTTTTTATCGTTCATAATATGTACTTTTTTTTACTGTATGTGATAACCTTGTTGAACTAATAAATAAAGTTATTTAAAAAAGTCTGCAGAACATAAAATGAATGATGCCAATATCCACTTTGCAGTGGCTGATATTTAATCTCTTAATAGAATCTGCAGTACATAATTCTACGTCCTGTGAAATAACCTTTCTTCCAAGAATTACAAGGTCCAAAACAAATGGAAGAATGACGTCAAACTCGCTTCTTGTTTGGAGTTCAGCAGAATTGTTTTAAACTCCTGTGAGCATTTCATGATTTGAAGTACTGATTTAGTTTTACATGCGCCAATATGGTCAGCCCTATCTGAAATAACAGCTAATAAAGTCAACTGGAATTGGTGCCATGTGCAACAGTCTATTTCCTTTAGCACAGGCCAAATATACCAAGAGTTTTGGAAAAGTTGCTGGAAGACTGAAATTGCTAAAAAGATTCAGCTAGCCGGGAAGGGGGGGGGTGGAGGGGGGGGGTGAATTAAAATAGCTTCTTCTGCATATCTGACTCCTGGCATGTTGAACATTCCAACAATTTTTTTTTATTTCCAGTAAGCACAGTATTTTTTTTCCATTTGAAACACTATATACTGTCTTCTTTGGCTTGGCTTCGCGGACGAAGATTTATGGAGGGGGTAAAAAGTCCACGTCAGCTGCAGGCTCGTTTGTGGCTGACAAGTCCGATGCGGGACAGGCATATACTGTTATATACTGTATAACATACTATTAACTGACCCTAACCCTAGCTCCCCCCCACCCCAACAACGGGAGATTCTCTTTTCCCTTGATAGAGCATCCTGATTCTGCATTCACACTGTACTTTGAAAATGCTCCTGCTATTAAAATATCTGAACCATGATCAGTAACATTACCCAATACCAAGTCTGAATTTGGCCTGATAAATTGAATTGTGCAACTCTTTTAAAAAAAAAAAATAGGCTTTTTGGAAAAGATGTTACTGTTTCACTATATCATGTACTTTTAAGCAGGGAATATGAATATGCCGTTTTCTCTGTAACCAGTAGTGTGTTTATATTAATTATTTAACAGAAGGGTTTTGTGCTGTTATCTTCGCAACAATGTCACAGTTTCACAATAATTTTACACCAAGAACTTAGAGACTCAACATGCACAATGTGTGCTTGTAAACAAACCACTACGTTTAATATTTATTAGTGTCAATGCCTTTGATAAAGATATTGAATCCTTTGCCTGGGTCAAGCCTACTGATAAATAATACGCTTGAGTGTTGGTTTGAATTTAACGAAATTTGCACTTTAACAAAACTGGCCATTTGTTGCACAACATCTCTGAATTTATTCACATCTTGCCCTTCTCTTGGTTAAATTGGAGTATGGGTTTTTGGGTTTGAAGCACTGGTTCAGTGACAAGTGTTGAAGGACGTGCCAGAAGCAACAATAGACCTATCAAAGTATAAAGGATGTTAATCAAATGAGGCTTCTGTGGCCTGAAGACTAGCATTTCAGAACTAGCTGCACCTCTAGCCAAGCTGTTCCAACACTGAATTCACCTCAGCAATGTGGAAAATTGCTGAGGTATGTCCTACTGCCAAATATCAGGAAATATCCAATCCAGCTAATTACCTTTCTTAAAGTGATGGATGCTGTTACAGAATGTATTTATTAATAGCTTATTCAATGATGATGTCCTATCTGGGTTTCTGCAGAATCACTCAGCTCAGACCTCATTATTCGTCCATGTATGGACGAAAGAGCTGAATTACAGAGGTGAGGTGAGAGTGACTGGTTTGACATCAAGGTAACATTCACCAAAATGTAATGTCAAGGCACCTTCCTTGGTAAAACTGTGTCAATGAACATCAAAAGAAATGCACTCCAGTGGTTCGTGGTATGCCTTGCAAAAATGAAGATTATTAAAGTTGTTGAACATTAATCACCCAACGCTAAAAGTTCCTCAGGCCCCGTCCTGTGCCCAATCACGTTCACCTGTTTCATCAATGCCCTTTCCTTTCATCACAAGGCCAGAAGTGAAAACGCTCACCTTTTGGTGAACAATATTTTATTCCAAGTGAAGCATCCTATGCTGGCAAGCAGTAAAGCCCAGGTAAAATTTGGGCATGGACAAGTAACTACCTGATTAGATTCATGTCACAAAATTGCACAGCAAGAATCATCCCCAAGACTTACTGTCATGTGTGGTGCGTTTCTGGAACAGATTAGCATATTTATGCACCTAATAGTTACTGCCCACATATTCACTGTATGAATTCTCTGAAACTGCTTCAACGTATAACTGTAAGGAAGACTGACAGGAACTTATTTTCAAAGGCACAATTTAATGAGGCCTCCAGGGAACTGTGGACATGTCATCACTGGTTCTATGGGCTGGGCCCCACTTTCAATGACTGCATCAGAATTCAGAACTTCTTGTCTTTGGTCTCCTTGTATTTGTAAACAGGGCTGAAGCTATACGCTGTGAAGTAGCAAAGAAGTCTAAATATTGCAACTTAATACTATGAAGCATTTGTAAAACACACACTAACAGTTATATATGAAATTCATTTTCTAATAATTCAATGAAACATTGAAATGGAAGATGAAATGACTTTAAAGGAACATCTTAATCACTCTATACTCATGACTGTGTGGCTCGGCACAATTCAAATTCCATTCACAAATTTACTGATGACACCACAGTCATTGGCAGGATCACAGACGGCAAAGAGGAAACATACGGAAGGGAGATAGATCAGCGAGTTGAGTGGTTTCGCAGTAGCAACTACCTTTCACTTAAAGTTATTAAAACTAAGGAGCTGATTGTGGACTTCCAGAAAGAGAAATCAGAAGAACACCAACCAGTCCTCATCAAGGATTCAGCACTGGAAAGGGTTAAGAATTTCAAATTCATGGGTGAAAACATCTCTGAAGATCAGTCCTGGGGCCTCCATGTCAATACTTCATGAGGAGTTTGAGGAGATTTGGTATCTCACCGGACTCTTGCAAATTTCTACAGGTATACCATGGAGAACATTCTCTCTGGTTGCATCACTGACTGGTGTGGAGATGCCAATGCACTAGTCTGATAAAGATTACAGAGAGTTGTGAACTCAGCCAGTGCCATCAGGGGCATCAGCCTTCACTCCATCGAGGACATCAACAAGAGGCAGTGTCTTAAGAAAGCAGCCTCTATCCTCAAGAACCCTCTCCACCCAGGCCATGCCCTCTTCACTCGAAGAAGGCAGAGGAGCCTGAAGATGAAAACCCAATGGCACAAGGACAGCTTCTTCCCCTATACCATCAGATTTCTGAATGAACAATGAACCACCCATACAATCTTTCTTTCTCCTCATTTGCACTGATTTATTGTTTTTTAAATGTAATTTATAGAAATATTTGCACCTGTAAGGCTGCTGTAAAACAGTGAATTTTGTAACATGTCCATGACAATAAATTCTGATTCTAACTGACCATGGACAGAAATTGGGAGATTAGGCACAACCCCCAATGTTCTCCGTCATTGTGGTTTGTCCAATCTCTGAATTCATCCAGGGATGAATTACCTGTTTTCCTCTTCTTTTATGACTCAATATTCTAACAAAATGAGACAAAAATAAAATGGTAGAAACATCTTGTAAGACCATCGTACAGTGACGGTGGCAGGTAAACACAGCTGATGTACCACACTAGCTACCATTTTAATCCAGAGATAGAAGTTAAAAATCCACCACAGCCCTATGAAATTTAAATTCAAGCCATCACATTAATCTGGAATATTAATGTTGTATTATTCCATCTCATACATGAACGATCATCAGTGGAGGGAATATCTGCCATCCTTGCCCAGTCTGGCCTTTATGTGAATCCAGACTCACCAATGTGCTTGGTTCTAACTCAATTCAGGCTGGGCAACAGATGCTGCCTTTGCCAGACTGTGAGCAAATAAAAAAATTTAAATTTCCAATTTGAAAACAACAGATTGGATGGAATTGTTGGTCAATTCTCCCATATAAGTAACATTTTCAAAAAGCAGTAGCTTTTATTAACATTCTATTATTGTTATGAGCCCAGAGGACCCCAAAATCCAGCAGCAATAGATATTCACCACAACAAATGGTTATTTAAACAAAAGTTGCTTTTAATTATCTTTAAACATGAAAATAGAATCAAACTTTAACTTATCTCTATTGACTTACTTAACTTAGCCCCTTTCTAATTCTAAGCGCATGTGTATGTATTGTGTGTGTAAGTTCAGAAAAGTTCTTTGGTTCGCAGTCCAATTTCACATCTCATTCCTCCAAGTTCACTGGTTGCAGGCAATTCTTATACTGTGCACAGAATTTAACATTTATCAAGTTCACCAGACTTTGGTGCTTGAAAGGTAAATGGTTACTGCTCAGGAAGGTTTTCAGACAGAGATTGGTCATTCCTTTTATATCAGCCTCTTCAGTGTCTTGCTGACAAAACTTGCCCCTTCAGAGTTCTCCAGATGATAACCTTTTTCTTTCAGGTCACCACCGAGTTCCTTTTTGTTTCACTTATTCCAAGTGAAACATTAGACAGTCAGTCCTCTCCTCTTGCATGAACCACAAGGGCTTTGACCAGGCCATCTTCCAAAATGGGGCTTTCCCAAAAGCTTGCCAGTTTGTCCTGTTCCAGTCCAAGCTGCTGTCTGCTGGCTGCAACACTATACAAGTGATCTATGTGTGTGTGTGTGTGTGTGTCTCTCTCTCCCCCTAAGAGAAAGCTTGTTTGACTCTCTCTGCTTGCAAAACCACATGACTGTCTCAGAACAGCAAGTTCTCTTCCAGACAGCAGCAGCTCCGACATGCTCTTTCATCTGTTGCCTTTTGCAAACAATAATCAATTAGTGAAATCTCTTGAGCACTCTTCAAATGTTCTCGCAAAAGCTCTGGAGCCGATTCATCTAGCATGGGTCAGAGCTCCAGTATATTAAATAAGATCTGTTTTAAAGTGTTTGTTTGTGACCTACTCTAACAAACCTTTCCCAATTTATCTCCCAAAAACATATCTATACATATGTATTATATACTCTGTCACATTATCCTTTTAAATATCAAATGAGTTCAAAGTATCTACCCAGTGCTGGCACCTTTTACTTGATCAAAAAATTTGTTATACATATATCATGGCTAAACAGAGAGTGGTTCTCCTACTTAGGGGAAATAAAATGACACCTTTGATTCCAGTACTCACTTGTTTTGTTCACTTCTCTCATGTTGAGATAATCAAGGAATGGTATCACTAGGCCCTGACCAAGAAACATCTTCACCACGGTCACAGCCACCTCTTGTCTGCTCTCCACAGTGGTGACCTCTTCCAGCATTGTGAGAGGAGTGATATCCTCAGCCTGGAAAAGGTTAGAGAGAGTTCCCAGTAAACTTGAAGCCTTGATAAACAGACCATTTCTCAGCATAATTTTCAACATCAGGCATGGAAGAAATTATAACTTTAATATGGACCATCCCACTTGTTGACTACATTGCCATGTTCCCCTTAAAAAAAGTTTTAAATCTTTTGTCTGCCTGTTCATTCTGCAGAAGGTAACTGACGAGATACCCAATAGGAGAAAATCCAATAAAAGCATTATACCATGAGCACATATTTCCTGGCAATTATGCAATCTGGCAAATCCCACATGGTGACAAAGTGTGTCTTCTTCACCAACAGTGATGCTCTTGTAGAGGTTGGGATTTGCTTCAGAACACATCAAGGGGCAAGGAAGGTGATAAATGAATGCAAGCTTTTTTTTGCTGCCATTGGAAAAACTGACATCATTCCTCCTTGCAACGCCCCTCCTTTAATCCTTTCAACTGCCATGAGATAACTTATTTTTCTTTCTTTTCTAAATTGAGCCATTCAAATTGAACAAAACATCCATTCCCAATCCTTGTAATTTCTACCATGAAAGTAGGTCTCACAAAAATTAAGGTTGTCATTGTTTGGAATAATTGGGTCTTTGTTTCAGACTACTCTGACCTTCAATGTATGCTCTGGTCGGACAAGCTCACCTGTCTCTTGGGTTAGTCATGCAAATAATAGTGAGTCATTTATACAAAGCTACGCGTTTTCTTATTTAGAGGGCATTGAACATGATTGTACTCATAAATAGACATCAGGCCCCACGACATAAGACATAAGATACTTAAATATCTTGGAATCTAAAATTACAACTTCTTGTTCATCAATTAACAACAAATTCCTGTTGCAGCCTTTACAAGGGTATATGTGGTTAATTGAGATATAAATCTCAAACCACATCCTGACTGCTCTCTCTATGCTCCCTTGAAGATTTCAATTATGGACCCACTTTACTTAATTGGTTTTAAGATTTATAAAGCAATAGTTTTAACCACAGCATCAACTTTTCTGGAAGCTCTTTGTTTTAACACTATTCTATTTTATTTCCACTGCTCATAAAACAGTCAAATGATGATAACTGAAAGTGAAACGTGACCTGCCGTCTTCCAGCTGTATGAAATAACCCATGCTCTGCATTCTAGTTCTGTACATAGATAATGGAGCCAAAGGAATCCATTACATAGAAAGGTACCACAATTAACAAAGCATTCATTGTAAAATCTTATTCCTTCTGACAGATTTTGGAAAATCACCAGATAACAAATCTTCATTATGAAACAGTGTATCAACCAAAGTTCGCCAACCATCTGATCCAATTGTTAGGCTCAATTAATTCAATAAATCACTGAACTTTGCTTTGGACTTTGCTTCAACCCTCAAACTAATGCAAAATGTAAGCTACTATAGGGAAGAAAGCAATTTTTCAAAAAGTGGTCTTAAAATATATTAAAAAATGGATTGTTGACTTTGTTTTGAATTTTCCACATTTTCTTATTGTAATGGAAGGAAATTGTTGGCTCTTTCAAATCTTATGTCAGTCAGGCCCATGAAGAATGTATCAGGAGACTAGGACAAATCTTAGACGAGTAAGTGAAGTGTTGCCAGATAGAGGCATTCCCTTATTAGGGAATAAATGTTAGTTTGTAAATATGTTTAGTGTTATTAGTCAGATCAAGGGCTTATTGATTAATTGATTGGATGACATGCTACAGAATTAAAAAAGCACACTCAGGAAATTTGAATAATAAACAAAACACGTTGGAAATACCCAGCAACAAAATTAGGCAAAACCTGAAAAATGCAAAGTTCAGTGCGGTTTAAACCAGTACAGACATATACTGTAAATAACCAGTGCATCAAGAAGCAACGTTTTGCAGAAGGGAGAGTTGGAACATTATTTAACACAAGAATATATAAAACAGGAATAGAATAGGGCTCAACACATGCTTGAGGAACAATGCCTTATACCTTGCAGCCTGTGGAACTCAATATTCAATTCTCCAACTTCAAATAACTCTGTTTGCACTAGAACTGGGCATTGTGTTTCATTCATAAGAACATAAGAAATAGGAGCAGGAGTAGGCCATCTGGCTCGTCGGGCCTGCTCTGCCATTGAATGAGATCATGGGTCCGACTTACCACCGTAAGACTGAAGGATTGGTTGTAACTTGGGGTTAGTTGTAAGTCAGGGAACGGGAACCTCGGGAAACGGGGACCTTGGGCTGCCGCGGGGAACAGGGAGTCGGGACTTCGGGCTGCCGCCGGGAGCAGAGACGCCTGTAAACAGTACTTTTAATACAAAATATGTACTTGTACAATAGTTTTAATAAAAGATTTTTTTTAATTTTGGTCTTATGTGCGGTGGATGTAGCTCGCATAGGTCAGACGTCGAGGACTACCTATATGTAAAAATCTATCCAACATTGTCTTAAATATGTTTATGCGGTAACCTCCACTGCTTTCAAGGGCAGAGAATTCCATAGATTCACCACTCTCTGGAAAAAGCAGTTCCTGCTCATCTCCGTCCAAAATCTACTACTCTAAATCTTGAGGCTATGCCCCTGTTCTCACCTACCAGTGAAAAAAACTTACCTACCATGATCTTATCTATTTCTTTCATAATTTTATACATTTCTTTAAGATACCTGCTCATTATTCTGAATTCCAGCAATTACAATCCCAGACAATTCAATCTATCCTCATAGGCTAAACTCCTCATCTCTGGAATCAATCTAGTGAACTTCCTCTTCACTGCCTCCATGGCCTGTTGATCTGTCCTCAAGTAAGAAGACCAGAACTGCAGGCAGTACTCCAAAGGTGGCCTCACCAGTATCCTTCACTTTTGGAGCATTAGCTCCCTGCTCATAAACTCAATCTCTCTAGCAATGAAGGCCATCATTCCATTTGCCTTCCTGATAGCCTGAAGCACTTGGTAAACCTTTAAACGTTTCATGCACCAGCACTCCCAAGTCCTTCTGCACAGCAGCATGCTACAATTGCTTGACATTTAAGTAATAATCTGGTCTTCCATTTTTTCTTCCAAAGTGAATAACTTCACTTAAACTTTCCACAATATATCTCTGCAGACTCTCCGTATCCTCTGCACCATTTGTCTCCCACTCAATTTAATGTGATCAGCAAAGTTAGATACACTACACAAAGTCCCCTTCCAGATCATTAACGTATTTTGTGAACAGTTGTGGGCCCAGTACCGACCCCTGCAGCACCCGTTCACCACTGATTGCCAACTAGAAAAACACCCCTGTACCCCAACTCTCTGCTTTCTATTGGTTATCCAATCCTCTATCCACGCTAACATGTCACCCCCAACTCCGTGCATCCTTATCTTATGGATGAGCCTTTGAGGTGGCAATTTATTGAAGCCTTCTAGAAATCCAAGTAAATAATGTACATCTGTTCCCCTCCATCTACTGCACTCAATATATCCTTCAGTAAGTTTGTCAAACAGGATCGGCCCTCTGCTGAATCCATGCAGCGTCTGCCAATTTTTTTCCAGATACATCCCTATTTCTACTTTACTGATGGATTGAAGCATTTTTCCAACTGCTGATGTCACAACTGGCCTATAGTTACCTGCCTTATTCTTATATCTTGTTTTTGAACAATTGTGTGACATTCATTATCTTCTCATCTGCCAGGACCTGTCCAGAGGCCATAAAATTTTGGTAAATGATCACCCAAAGTGTCAACTGTAACTTCTGCCATTTCTTTCATTACCCTGGGATGCATTCCATCAGGACCAGGGAACTTTTCAATCTTTAGGCTCACAAATATGCACAGCACCCCTTCTTTAGAGATAGCTATTGTATCCAGGTCCTCACTTACCATTGTATGACTAACCTCTGTCTTTGGCATGGTAAATATGTCTTCCACCATGAAGACTGACACAAAATAGTCATTTAAAGCTTCCGCTATTTCCTCATTACCCAATACCAATTCCCCTTTCTTATCCTGTGTTCACTTCAGTCACCCTTTCCACTTTATATAATTATAAATCTTTTACTGTGCTGTTACACTATTGTATGATTCATAACTTCACCACCCACCCAGTTCATGGATGCAAGGCTTCCATCATAAGGTTGTGAAGATTCAGGCAGAGTGGCTCCTTTGGTCGGTCTGGCAATAGCAGCACTCTGAAAGAAAGGAGAATGCCATGTTGCACGTCACATTTCTTTTATAAATGGAGCACTACTTTGATAATGGATTTTAAAATATAAATTAGACATTTTAATTGAAGTAAGTAGAAAAATGATACATTCAGTTATCCTTAATGACCATGCAATAACATTTGGCTTTAAAAATTGTATGTGATTTTATATACAAATTAAAACCAATTAATATTATCTTGATAATATATCAGCAAAGTGACTGACCATAGCCAACAATACTCGAAGTTGTCAGCCTTAGCTTAGAAAAGGGGTGGGCAATCTTTTAATTTTTAATTTAGACACACAGCACAGTTACAGGCCATTTTGGCCCACGAGTACATAATGGGGTGTAGGTTAATTGGGTGGAACGGACTCGTGGGCCGAAATGGCCTGTTGCCGTGTTGAATATCTATATTAAAAATTAAAAGGTTGGCCACCCCTGACTTAGATGGTGGCAAGATCACCTCTAGATGGATGCAGGTACCTCTCCAATGTCTTGACCACAAATCTGGGGCTACCAGCTTAGTGCAGAGCAAGTGCAGTTCATCGTTTGAATGTGCCATTAATTCAAGTCCTTGATACTCTCAAAAGTGGATTTAGAAAATTCTGTGATATGGCAATAAAAATTAGTGTCTTCTCCTGGACAATAGTTTCAATCAACATCTCCGAACAGACCATCTTCTTATTACTGTGGGAGCTTACTCTGTATGTATATGTTAATGAATTTCTCACACCAGAACAGTCACTACATTTTAAAAGTCCCTCATGTTATAGAGCAAGTTGAGGATTTCAAAAGGAGCTACATAAATGTGAAAATATGAGTATGTTAGGAAACAGAATCAGATTTGAGTGCAAAGTAAGTCCTTAAATGTATCTCTGATTGAGTTTCTTGTTGAGGAGTCTGATGGTGGAGGGGTAGCAGCTGTTCCTGAACCTGGTGGTGTGAATCTTGTGCCACCTCTACTTCTTTCCTGATGGCAGCAGCAAGTACAGAGCATGTCCTGGGTGTTGTGGATCCTTGATGATTGCTGCTGCTCTCTGACGGCAGTGTTCCATATAGATGGGGAGTTTGTCTGTGATGTACTGGATTGTGCCTACCGAAGGGCTTTCCACTCAGAAGTATTGGTGCCCCCATACCAGGCTGAGGAATTATCCCTCACCTACATTAAATTTCAGTGAGGTTCAGACTGCATTCATTTTCTGAAAGCACTTATCACTGGCAAGTCAAGCATTTATCACTCAGTACTAATTTGCCCTTCAGAAGGGGGTGGTGATTCCAGTCTCTGTCCTGCTCTTGCCGCCAGAGTTTTTACCTGGCTGCTCCAGTTAAATTTCTGATCGATGGTGATCAGTTCTTCTCCCCACCCCCTAGTGATAGTAATACAACTGAATATGAGGGATAAATGGTCACACTCTGTGTTGTTGGAGATTATCATTACGATGTACTCTTGATGCAGAAGTGTTTTTTCGCCACTTCCCTGCCTCTGTCTGAACATCATCCAGGTCCTGCTGTTTGCAAACATGGATGGCTTCATTTTCTGAGAGACCAGAAATTGAACTGAGCATTGTACTGAGCTCTTTTCATCTGTTGATGGGAGGCCCAAACATAAATCACAACCTGCAATGATATCCTATGGCAAACCAATAGAGTTTCAACAGCCAAAAGTATCTCCTTTTGTGCGAGCTCTGAGATGAAGCGTTTCCCCTTTGATGCCCAAGTGTTAATATTTTGTTTCATTTCATCTCAGCTTAGACCTCATTGAGAATACAGAGGCAGATAAACAGAAGAATGCCACTTTGATGCTTGAAATTATATTTCATTTAACTTTGTGCACTAAGACATCATTGCATTGAACGTTGATCTCAAACTTTTAAATTTAGACATACAGCATGGTCACAGACCCTTTCAGCCCATGAGCCTGTGATGCCCAATTACACCCGATTGACCTACAGCCCACGTATATTTTGAAAGGTGGAAGGAAGCCAGAGAACCCAGAGTAAACCCTCACAGACACAGGGAGAACGTGTAAACTCCTTACAGACAGCGCTGGATTCAAACCTGGGTTGCAGGGGCTGTAAACAGCATTGTGCTAACTGCTATGCTAACCATGTCACTCACTTCCTGAATTCAAATTCTGAACCTCACCACACACAAAAAAAATGGTAATTGAGCAACAGAATAAGCATGTTTATTTGTTTCACATCTTCCAGTAAGGAAAAAAATGAAAGAGGTAAAATTGGGTCACACCAGGTTGAAGAAAAGCACCCTCCTTTTTAAGGCCAAAGGTGTGGTGATATGTAATTACACCACTAGGTCACCAGGAATCATCCCGGTGACCTTGTATATAAAGCAGTCCAGAGCTGCAGTCCAGAGCTACAGTCTAGCCTTCCAGGTTCATCTTGCAGAGAGACAAGAACTCTTAGTGTACATATTAGTTTATTAAAGCTGTCTTATACTCGCACTGCTGTTGTGGTTATTGTCAGTACAATTTAATAAACTAATATATAGCTACTAGGATGGAAGCTGCTTCTGCTCCAACATGCATTCCCGACCACCTGGAGACTCTTCCTGAGGAATGGAATCCGGGGACGACTAGCATGCACGTGTTTCTGAGGACAGAGACGGCGAGGAACTGCTGTACTGGAATCGTGGTGGAATGCAGGGAAGACCACAGAAGTACGATAGGGCAAGAAACGGCCAAGAGTCTTGCCTGCCCGTGGGTTTGCCAGTACAGGCGCCGCCGACCCTAAACCCCGGTCCGATCAGAAAGGGGCCACTACAAGTGCAAGTGGAAGGATCTCCACAAGTCGTGCTCCTGATCGCCACTTATGTGCAGAATTCCCAACCACTCCAGAGCCAGGGAAAGCAGACACCACTACTGTCACTCTTCCAGCAGCAGTTTCCCCAGTACCACGGAGACCTGACGCTACCGCTGGGATCCCCCCTAAGCCCACTGCAAATGTCCCAAAGCCAGAGACTCAGCCAACAGCCCCAAGCACCTAGGTTATTCCTCCAGCAGACACAAGCCCCAACAGAAGCTCTACCAGCAGCTCCCAATACCCCAGGGTTCACCCTTGCTACACCTAAGGGACCAGAGACTGCGGCTTAGCCATGTGCTGCGACCAGACAGGCTGGAGCTCGACCCCAGAAATCCTGGAGCCGCCATACACTTTGGATGCTGGCAGAGATGCTTTCTGAATTACATGGAGGGTGCTGAGGCATTGGATAAAGAGCTATTAATACAGCTGTTAGCCCAGCTGGGAGATCACCCTTACTCCCTTATACAGGATGCCAGGTCCTACCAAGAGGCAATGAGCATTTTACAGAGGCATTACAGTGAGGTACTCGAGCTGGCAGAATCCGCAAGCATCGAATCCACGCTGCTGAAGACCCAACTGCGCTGGGTGGGTCACGTCTCCAGAATGGAGGACCATCGCCTTCCCAAGATCGTGTTATATGGCGAGCTCTCCACTGGCCACCGAGACAGAGATGCACCAAAGAAGAGGTACAAGGACTGCTTAAAGAAATCTCTTGGTGCCTGCCACATTGACCACTGCCAGTGGGCTGATATCGCCTCCAACGTGCATCTTGGCGCCTCACAGTTCGGCGGGCAGCAACCTCCTTTGAAGAAGACCGCAGAGCCCACTTCACTGACAAAAGACAATGGAGGAAAAACCCAACACCCAACCCCAACCAACCAATTTTCCCTTGCAACCGCTGCAACCGTGCCTGCCTGTCCCGCATCGGACTTGTCAGTCACCAACGAGCCTGCAGCAGACATGGACATACCCCTTGTTGGAACCAAGGGGTTAAGTAATCATAGAAAATATGCCTATGTACTATTCATTATGTATTAATTAATCCAGTACTATGTAACAATTTACTTTTTACTGCAATTAT
Organism: Narcine bancroftii; assembly: GCF_036971445.1. Lineage (NCBI taxonomy): Eukaryota > Metazoa > Chordata > Chondrichthyes > Torpediniformes > Narcinidae > Narcine > Narcine bancroftii. The sequence continues at coordinate 168,990,473 of NC_091472.1, read as the reverse complement.
ACTGTTTAAGGGAAATAGGAATTCAATTAAGTAACAGCCACAGTATGTAGCAAAGTTGGCTGATTATAGTACGTGTAGAATTTGCTGCCTCCAAATACAAAAGAGAGAAAATGTATAAACCAATTTAGTAGGAATGCTAAGTCATGAGGAGGTTTTGAGTAAAACAGAAGACTATGGCCAGATGAGAACAAAGAAATAATTAGAAATATCTGGGGTATGAATTGATTTCTGATCAAGACAACAGGATGTTCTGGCCTTGAGGATTAAGATGGGAGGTCTACACCCTAGATAACTGCAGAGCAGGAAATTGCTTGAGATAAATCTTATGCAAGGAATCTAGCAAAGAAAGCCAACTTTTGTTCAGTGTAATAATGTTGATCTATATAAACAGAAGAGACTGGACAGTAGGAGTCACTCTTGGGGAATAGCTCACTGAGCAGGTGACCTATGAACTAACGACTGAACCAGAGCTCTGTTGAGCTTTATTCTTGTGCTGTGTAATAAACTGATTGTTAAACCGAATACCTTCTCCTATCACTTCATTCAACGAGCATGCTGGACTCAGATGACACATAGACTAAATTGAGGATAGGGTAAAGCCAGAGTCCGACACCCTCCATAAATCTTCGTCCGCAAAGCCAAGCCAAAGAAAGAAGAAAGAACAGTAAGGAGCATAGTGAACTCCACTTCTGGTACAGACTCATGACCAGGTCACAACAAGTAGGGGAGTCTGCCAGAGACTTTATACTCTCTCTGAAAGACCTGGCGAGAGGCTGCCACTTTAAAGCAGTATCAGCCCAGGAGTATGCGGAGGACCTTATTAGGGACAGAATTGTTGCGGGCATACGGTCCACTGAGACGAGACATCGATTGCTGGAGAAAGGAATGGTGGGGCTAGATGAGGCAGAGACTATCGCAGAAGCTTCAGAAAGCACCAGGAAAGAATTGGAGGAGTACTCACAGGACCCTGGGGCTGGGACAAGCGTCACACTGCCGGACTCTCTAGCCCCACGAAAAGAAATGTTTGCTGCCTCACAGGAATTCACAGCAGCATCAGCACCTTGAGGGTCCCAAGTGCTTTTTCTGTGGACAAAGAAAGCACCCCAGAGCCCTCTGCCCTGCCAGAGAAAATGGTTGTTCCAACTGTGGAAAATGTGGGTATTATGCAAAAGTCTGCAGAAGACCCAAGGCCACAGCCAAGGCCCATTCTCATGCTAATGAGAGGCAGGAAAGCTCTTCTTTCTCTACAGACAAACAGAAGAAGAAGAATGCCATGTGCAGCCGACCATCTTGGACAAATGCTACACCGCAGAGGACACAGTCTTCAGGAGATGGATATGATGCCGAGTACTATCGGATGGAAGGACACATCAGACTTGCTTCCCTACGCATGAATCAGGTGAGTCCACAGAATTTATCTGACGCCACTGTGTGCATCAAAATTAATATGTGAGGGTAAATTGCTTAATAGATAGTGCAAGCACTGAAAGTTTTATTGACCAGGGCTTAGTCAACTGCCCTCCCCACATGCCCGAGTGAGCACTAGATCCTGTTAGCAGCCAGCAGCCTTGTGGCTGAGGTAAAACAGTTTTGCAGGGTTACTCTAGAAACCCAGGGCACAAAATACGAAGGGTTCAAATTACTAGTACTCCCTCACCTCTGTGCCCCGGTACTATTGGGATTAGATTTTCAGTGCCAGTTAGAAAACATTACAATCGTGCACAACGGGCCTCACCCCCCACTACGCCTTACGAAGAAACAACACTGCAGTCTGTCTGTCCTGAACATAGAACCCCCTTCACTGTTCACACACCTGACCCCAGAATGCACACCAATAGCCACAAAGAGCAGGAGGTACAACCCGAGGAACAGAGCCTTCATTAGGACAGAGGTCCGCAGGCTACAACAGGAGGGCATCATAGAGCAGAGCACCAGTCCCTGGAGAGCCCAGGTGGTTATAGTGACGTCAGGAGAAAAACTGCACTTGGAGGTGGATTACAGCCAGACAGTCAATAAATTTACACAACTAGATGCCTACCCCCTGCCACGCATAGCAGACATGGTCAACAACATTGCGCAGTATAAGGTGTTCTCCACCATAGACCTAAAGGCAGCATACCACCAACTGCCCATTGGAAACAGCAATCGCATTGACACGGCATTTGAGGCAGACGGCAGGCTGTGTCAATTTCTGCGACTCCACTTCAGTGTCACCAATGGAGTGTCCCTGTTTCAGAGAGAAATGGACTGAATAGTAAATGAGTTCCAACTGAAAGCGGAGTTCCCCTACTTAGACAACGTGACAATCTGTGGCCACACTCAGGAGGATCATGACACGAATTTAAAACGCTTCTTCCAGGCAGCTGAGGAAAGGAACTTAATGTCTTCTTTTCTTTGGCTTGGCTTCGCGGACGAAGATTTATGGAGGGGGTAAAATGTACAACAGGGACAAATGCGTCTTTAGTGCCAGGAAGTTGCCAATCCTGGGCTACATAGTGCAGAACGGGGAAATCAGCCCAGACCCAGCCCGCATACGCGCCCTCTCCTAGACCTCCCAGTGCCACACATGATGAAAGCACTAAAAAGGTGTTTGGGGCTGTTCGCTTACTGCACCCAATGGGTCCCAACTATGCCGATAGGGCCTGCCCACTTATAAAAACCTCCATTTTCCCACTGTGCCCAGCAGTCACCAGAGCATTCAGGGACATTAGGGACCATATCGCTAAAGCTACCATGCGGTCCATAGATGAGTTGATCCCATTTCAAGTAGAAACGGATGCATCCGATGTGACTCTGGCAGCCACCCTAAACCAAGACGGACGACCGGTGGCCTTTTTCTTGTGAACCCTACAGGGGTCAGAGGTAAGACACTCAGAAGCAGAGAAGGAGGCCCTAGCCATTGTGGAAGCAGTAAGGCACTGGCGACATTATCTGGCATGCAAACACTTCACCCTCGTCACAGACCAACGGTCTGTGGCTTTTATGTTCGATAACCAGAATGGGGAGAATTAAGAATGACAAAATCCTGCGCTGGTGGATAGAATTGTCTACATTTAACTACGACATTCTATACCGCTCCGGGAGACTCAAAGAGCCCCCGGACGCACTGTCCAGAGGCACTTGTGCCATCCTTAACCACACATTCCAGTTGCAGAACTTGCACAATGAGCTGGGCCACCCGGGGGTCGCTACACTGTTTCACTTCATTAAAACCCAAAACCTCCCATTTTCCGTACCGGAAGTGAGGTCAGTGAACAAGAACTGCCCCATCTGTGCGGAATGCAAACCACAATTTTACCGGCCAGACAAAGCCACCCGATAAAAGCTACCAAACCTTTTGAGCACCTCATCCTCGATTTTAAAGGCCCACTCCTGTCCAATAATAGAAATGTCCATTTCCTAAACGTAATAGATGAATATTCCTATTTCCCCTTCGCAATCCCGTGTTCTGATGTATCAACAGCCACTGTTATAAAATGCCTCCAACCCATCTTCAGCTTATTTGGGTACCCGAACTACATACACACAGACAGGGGCTGCTGCATTCATGAGCGCAGAAGTACAGCAGTACCTGCACGAGAGAGGGATTGCTACCAGCCGTACTACAAGTTACAATCCCTGGGGGAATGGACAAGTCGAAAGGGAAAATGGCACTATCTGGAAAACGGTCCTCTTAACTTTAAAAGCAAAAGACCTGCCTGATACTAGATGGCAAGAATTGTTGCCAGAAGCCCTACACTCTATCCGTTCTTTGTTGTGTACTGCCACTAACATGACCCCACATGACTGTATCTTTTCTTTCTCAAGGAAAGCCACGACGGGCCCAGTGCTGCCTAAATGGATGATGACACCAGGACCTGTTCTCCTCCGGAAGTACTGCAGACCCCACAAAGTGGACCCGCTGGTGGATCAAGTGGAATTGAGGCACGCGAACCCTCAGTACGGTTTCGTCACATTCCCGGATGGAAGAGAAGACTCGGTGGCCACCAGGAATCTCGCGCCGGCCGGATGTGTGAACAATGCGGAGGAAACACAGATGTCTACGGATCAACAAGGAGCGCAGCAGCAGTCACTAGAACAGTCGTCCATCGAGTCACCCCAGAGGACTATACCACCCACCCCGGAAATCAGGACCCTGGGTACGCCCGCCCCACAAAATATCACCACCCTAGACTTGATGTCAGGACCTAATCACATACAAGAGGATCCCCAGCCCACACGACCAACCAGTACTGCCCACTCCCATACCTACACCAAGAAAGGCCGAAAGGCAGACCGCACTCCCCACCCCTATACCACTACTGAGGAGATCTAGAAGGCAACGGAAGCCATGAAAAATTCTGAACATTAACTTACAAACAAGGGAAGGAGGATGAGGCGGGTTGGGGGGAAAAACAATTTTTTAAGGGGGGAGTGAATATGGTGATATGTAATTACACCACTAGGTCACCAGGGGTCATCCCGGTGACCTTGTATATAAAGCAGTCCAGGGCTACAGTCTAGCCTTCCAGGTTTGTCTTGCAGAGAGACAAGACCTCTTTGTGTACAGATTAGTTTATTAAAGCTGTCTTATGCTCGCACTGCTGTTGTGGTTATTGTCAGTACAAAAAGGACCACCAAGGCTCCCATTAGCGATTAATTTCTCCAAAAAGCACACGTTGCTAGTTTGAGCCCAGTTTTCAATGCGTTTAGAGATTTGTCTCCAGAGCATTTTGGAAATTACAATTTGGTAAACCAATGGGTTCTTTGAATGACATCCTGCTGCTCACTATTTTGTGACTGTTCGCACATACACCATAAAATAAGTGGCATCATCAGGTGCATGTCTGACGCTGGCAAATTACCAGTGCAGCAGCATGGAACTCAACCAGAAATAGCTGGTCCACTTTTGCACAGAAACAATGCTCACATACTCTACTTTAGTTGCAGATTACACAGTGATGAAAAATACATGCAGCACAATCCAATAGTTTCCACAATTTGTCAAACTTTAACCTTCGCATTGTCATATCATCACCCTTCACTACCTATGCTACCTCGTGCAGATCCATAACTCAGAGAATATGGTGCTCCTTTGCCTGAAGCAATCCATTTCACTGGCATTGATTTGAAAGCTTTAAATTCCTACAATGTCTGTGTTTCCATGTGAAGCACATTGTGACAATGACACACAGTTATTGTTGTGTCAACCTTCTATTGAGAGCACCCTAGCTGGCAGGGTGCTACAGTTGCTGCAGAGAAATGGATCATAGATCAATCCACGGGACGGTAAGAGTGGCAGAGAGGAGTCTCCCTCGCTCCCATTGATGCAATCTACTGGGATCATTGTCTGAAGAAGGCACATAAAATCGCTGAGGACCCCTTCCGCCCCGCATACAGCACCTTTCAACTGCTCCCACCGGGGAAGAGATACAGGAGTATCAGAGCCAGTACCACCAGGCTGAGGAGCAGCTTCTTCCCACAGGCAGTGAGAATGCTGAACGACCAAAGGAACTGCTCACACGAACCATCAGAGATTTTCATATTCACAAGACGATACTTAATTATTTATTTGTATAATGATTACTTGTCCTGCAGATGTATTGTTTGCCTGCATTTGTGTTTTGTTTGGTTGTGTCTGCATGTTTTGCACTGAGGACTGGAGAACACTGTTTTGTCATGCTGTATGATGCCCTATCAATAACTCAAAAGACTCGAGTTATGGAACTATAGGTTTTTATTTACAATAAACTTGAAGGTCATCCTAAATGTGAATATTCATGAGGAAATACATGTTGTGGTTGGTGGAAGGGAAGGGGCCCTTGAAATCCATACCTAGGCATTCAAACAACCATGTGGCTTTCACCAAGTATGCCCAATCTGGTTGATAGAAGTGCAGTTTGCATTTTGTGCAGACCTGGCAGTCCCTGCTCATGTCTCTGACCTCCCCAATAGAGTACAATTTGATAAAGTGGAAAAATCTCATGACACCAGAGTGGCAGAGGTCATTGTGGAGGGTCCAGAGGTAGTCTATCTGGGTATTGGCACATGTCCCCTGGGACAGGGCATCTGGGGGCTCATTGAGCTTTGCTGGCTGATAGAGAATATGTAGTTATAGGTAGAGAGTGATACAACCACTACTATAGCGGTACTCCTACAGGCCTAATGCAGGGGGCAACCACTGTACCTGCAGGTAGGTGACCTGGGAGGCTGGCCCCATCATGCTGGCTGTCAATCACCAGCCCCTTCCTAAACCAGTCGGGCACATGGAACCAGAAGTTACACAACCTGGTGTTGTACTTTAAGCTGATTAAAGCCTATAGTACAGTCTTCTCGAGTTTTGTGTTTGTTTGCTGCACCACAGCGCATCACAATTTAATCAGCTTAAAATTTGAGGACCATGGAGAGATTCCTCACCCTGAGAGGCTGGACATAGACCCTCAGCACCCAGACACTCCAGCATACTTTGAGATCTGGAAGCACGCGGTCGAGACGATCATCCACACTCAAGCGGAGGTCATCAATACCAACAAGAAAAAGCTAATGCCCCTACGCAACAAGCTGAGCCCCCTTGGTTTCCAGGCCATCACAGACTGCACAGACTTTGAACCTGAAATGGCCACCCTGGAAGGTATGTACTGGCCCCCAATAAATATACTCTCTGCCCAGTACCTGCTCAGCATCAGAGTACAGCAGCCAGGTGAGACGGCTGATGCTTACCTTGGGGCTCTGCGAGAGCTAGCGCACCCGTGCACCATTGAAGCTGGTGTGACTGCTGGGGAAGTGGCAACTTGACAGAGAGTGTTGGAGGAGAACAATGTGGCTCATGAGAACCATGAGAACAATCCTCATCAGGATCATGGAAGTGGTCGGCTCCCTCGAAGCTGTAGCCCACCATGTGGAGACCTTCGATGCTTGCCTCCCCCACTCACTGGCCTGGCTGACACTGATAACACCAGCAGTTGTTGAAGGGTCCCACAAGGAAGAGACAATCATCGCCACCAATGCCAGCCGCCATTGTAAGTACTGTGGGTCCCAGTATGGGTCAGACAGGCACTCCTGCAAGAACTGCCCCTTGAGGAACTGGCACTGCTCCCTATGTGGGAAGAAAGGCTACCTCACTAAAGTGTGCCTTTCCGAACCCATCAGGAGTGTTGTGGCCCTCTGTGACCAGCCAAGAATGCCTCCTGTCCCTCTGGGCCTCTCCACATGCGAGTGCTGAGCAATGCTATTACCCTGCCCGTCACTTCCGCCAGCACCAACGTCACTTATGGCATGGCCGTCAAACCATACTACCATCTTGTGCTCTCTGGCCAATACAGAATATAGTAGTTAAAGGTAGAGAGTTCAATCCTCCACCTCAAAATATTATCGTTCTTTATCTTACCCTGCTGTTTATTGTTAAACATGAATGCCACCACCCATTGGTCCATGAGCAGGATAAAGCGTCTGCCAGCCAGGTAGTGCCTCACCACCACAACTATTGCCTGAGCCTCCTTCTCGATGAGCAGTGTTGGATTTCAGGGCACTGGAGGGTACAGGAAAAGGGGGCCATGGGTCAATCTGCCTGGTTCAGGATGGTGGCCAGGACAAAGTCAGATGCATCACTCTCGACCTGAAATGGGGCACATTAGAGTGTTGACTCATAGTGTTGGGGTATAAAAGTGGTGCCCAAGCGACAGCGTGGTTATCCCTGGAAGTTGGCCGGATCCAAGATTGCGGCCCCAGTGTCATGGTGTGTTCGTCCCTGGAAGCTGATGGCGGACAAGATGGTGGCTCCCATGCTGTGCACACAGCGGTGCTGGAACTGGAAGGCAGCTGCGATCAACATACCTTTGGGCAGTGACCCTTCTCCCTGCCCTTTGAGCACATAGCATCTTCACTGGGCAGAGTTTTTGGTGATTCTTTGGTTGGCCGCAAAAGTAGCACTTTGGGTGTTCTTGTGGTAGGTTTGCTCATCGAACTCGGTAGCTGGCTGATGGCCTGAGGACCCGAGTCCCAAGATGGCAGCCCGTGTGCAGACCTTGCGCCATTTGCCGAGTATGTTTCTGTGTTATGGTGGCCGATCTCCAACAATTGCACGAGGTCAATTGCCCCTCTTAAGTTTAACTTACTCTGCTCAAGTAGTCTCTGGCACACATCGTCTGACTGGAAGCCTACGATCATGTCATCTGTGCTTTGGGTGGCTGACACCAACAAAGTTGCATGCTCATGCAAGTTCATGCAGGGCCTGGAGGAACTCATTGCTCAATTCACCCAGTCAATGTCTGCGGGTCACCAGCATGTGCCTGACCTATGTCTCATTGATTTTCTCCTTGTACTGGTCCTTGAGTATGTTCATTGCCACCGTGTACGTTAAGGCGCCCCTGATCATCGGGAAGACTTGATATCTGACCCGGGAGAAGGGTACGTGCAGCTTGTTTGTCGCCATGGCCACGACTCCGGTAAAAAGACCTCAAAGCAGTCTGGGGCTTCTGGTAACTATGGGTCAATCTCTAGCTTATCAGGCTTCAAGAATTATTCCATCATTGGGAAAAAAATTATCGTAAATAAAATTGATGCCCTATCAAAACTCAAAAGACTAGTTATGAAACTATAGGCTTTTATTTACAATAAACTTGAAGGTCATCCTATGCTGTGACCCAGGTTTTCTGGTGAGGGGTTGTGGTGTTGGAGCCTTTATACGGGGTCAAGAGGGAGGAGGAACGGGTGCAGTCACAGGACAGGGTGGAACCAGATTAATGAATGTACAGCAGTTCACCACACTGCACTTGAGCAATCAGATAATAAACTTGACTTGACATAATTGCAGGTGATCGTTTCAATCTGAAAGGTGTCTAGCTCTACTTTCTGATTCTTGTGAATAATTTGTTAAGGTAGCAACTTTCCATGTGTCGACAGATATGGCATTTCAATGCCTGTCAGCAGAAAATAACAAGGATAAAGGGTTCCGGGGGTTTCAAAGTGCTGAAGAAATGAGTAATGGCAATGACAGACAAACTCCAGGGATATAAACTATTGCAGCTCTCAGAAACCAAGCCCACGCAGGCTTTGGTTCTTGATAGTAAATATCTTGCTATTATATAGCAGCTGTCACGTACAGAGATCAAGTACCATTTGCAGTGTAATAAAGATGATTGCTTCGCTACTGGCTCAGGCGTCCATGTGCAGAAATGCAATTATTTACTAATTCGTTTTTTTCTGCTCCATGAGAATAGTTTGTATTCAGACATCTTGTGATACTTCCCACTAACTAGTAATTGAAAAACTGAGAATTTTTAAGTCAGATATTACTATTTTCAATAGCAATTCACAGTTCAATTATTACTTAATAATCAGGATGTATCATCGAAGAGTGGCTGATAAGCCAAAACGAACAGGCCACCAAATATCCAGCATCATAATAGCTTTCATATTTATCGCTGGAGGGAAAATACATGTAAACAAATGCAGCCAGACTGGATACAACTTCAAATCTCCTGACTGCTCTGATCTCAACCCCACTGAATATTGGATTAAGATGTGTTTCAGTACACGTTAAACTCTGTGCCAGAGGCTTGTAACGGTGAAAAAATGGAGAAGTCATTCGTTGGGAACTCAGTTCTTCAGAGATGTCAAGTAAAACAAGAAAAACACAAGCAAAACAAGGTTTCTGGATTTACAGTCGAGGTTTTTGATGACATTAGAGCCACTTGTTTCAAATGTGATATAAAGCTAATTTGTGTGTGTGCCAAAATAAGAAACACCCCCAAATTATCAGTACAGCATTTCCACTGCGGCTCATTGGGAACAGACTGCAGATCATTTTTTATTGAATGATTTTAAACGATGGTCTGGATACAATTTTCTTGAAATTCTCCCCCAACAAACACTGCCTACTGCTGTACAGAACATCAGATAAACAGAATGTGTGATTCCATATTTAAGATTGGAAATTGTGCCCGAATTGGTGAGTGGCGTAAAATGCATCTTTCCTTATACAAGTGGGAGTATGATAATGATATTTAATCAACAGAAATATTTTCCACCATATGTGTCGCACGATGCTCTGATCACAGGAGTGAGGGTATAAACTATTAAAAAATATATAGAATGAATATGATACAAATAGACACCCACGAGCACTTTACATTAAGGATTGAATGCATGTTAATCAAAAGATTTATAACAAATATGTATATTAAACTGCAAGAAAAGGAGAATGAGGAAACAAATGGTAAAACTAAACAAAAATGGGAACAAGATTTAAATATAAAGATAAAAAAGGAAACATGGGAGAAATTATGTTCTGGAACGATGAGAAATACAATAAATATGAGGCTACGTATGATACAATATAATTGGTTACACAGACTATACATTACACCGCAAAAGTTAAATAAATGGGACCCAACAGTATCTGATAGATGTTTTCGATGTAAAAAAGAAATGGGAACAACAATTCATGCAATCTGGACATGTGAGAGAGTAGAAAAATGTTGGGATGATCTCAATCAGATATTAAATAAAATAACAGAAAACAATATACCAAAGAATCCAGAGATCTTTCTCCTAAGTAACATAAAAAACAAAGAATTTGGAATTGATTTGGAGGATGCACAAAAAAGATTTGTTAAGATAGCCCTAGCCGTAGCAAAAAAATGTATTATGTCAACCTGGAAATTGGAAGATAACTTGAAAATACAACAATGGTATATAGAAATGAATAAATGTATTCCATTAGAAAAAATAACATATAGTTTAAGAAATAATATTGAAATATTCGAACAAGTATGGGAGCCTTACATTAAATACAATAGCGAAAACCTACCGGGGACAAACATTACCTAAGTTGATGGAAGGAAAAGGAAAGAAAAGAATGGACTCTGTAGAATTTCTGGTGTATTTTTGTTGAATGACAACATTGTCTGACTGAATTAATGCAACCTAGATTGTATACCTAAAATGGATGAGAGGGGGGGGGGTGGGGGGGTGGCTTGGGAGGAGGGAGGGGGGGGAGAAAAAGTCACTGTAAATGTGTGAAAAAGAAAAAGTGCATATCATGGCTATTGTGATTTATGGTGTGAAAAATAAAAAATTTAAAAAAAAGGATTGAATGCAATGACACATTCTGCACTATGAATTGAAAAGCTCATACACTGCAGATAAAATCTATTTCTAGAAACAGAGCCTGCATCTATACCGAAATATGAGTTCAATAGCACCCTATAGAGAATGTCAAAATAAGATTGACTGGAATTTTACCAGGGAGGAGAGGGTTTAAAATATCTCGGATCATCTATCAGAACAGAAATGATTAAAGACAGATTTGAGAGAAACATTAAAAAATATTAAGGCTTTTGACACAGTGGGAAATGCAAGGATTTCTATCGATAGGAACAAAAAGATACATATCCAAAATAATTGATAGAAAAGTGAGGGAGAGATGGGAAAAATGTATTTGATCATCAAGTTATTATAATTTGGAATACAGGGGTTGGCAAGATTGTGGAAACAAAAGCCACATTCCCTATCAAAGGATCAGTGGAACGTTACATAGCAGGATAAACCCGAGAACAGGGATAGGCACCTTGCACTGAATGATCTTCTGTTCTGTGGGATTCCTTGTTGGGAGGAGTCCAAAATCCTGACAGATGGCTAGAATTGAGAAAGGACTGTTGAGAAGCTTATATCTCAGACCATTATGCTATACCAACACTGGTGGAAAAAAATTACACTAACTAGAAACTCATCCTCTCATCAACTGAAATAATATTTATTATGAAGTAAAATAAGTAAATTAGAGCATAGATTCTTCCTGTTTTCTCTACAAGTTAAAATTGCATGTAGCCTATTTTTTTTATTAAGTTTTTCAGATTAGGGTGTCACTCAAAAGTCAGGTATTTATTTCCCCTTTCTCAGAACTCCGATGCACTTGATGCCATTGTCTTCTTAACGGAAGAGATCACGGATTTGGGATGTGCTGTCGTGTAATCTAGATTAGTAAATATAGTACATTTTGTTTATGGTACACAAATGCTATAACCGCCAACATTAGAGGCAATTAATGTTTAGGGTGGTGGACAAGGTGCAAATAAAATGGGCTTATTTTTCCTGAGTTGTAACTGCATTCCATCAATTGGAGATTATTTAATCATACTCCGGACTTCTGTTTTGTCCTTGCTGGAAAGACTTTAGGGTGCCGGGAGGTGAGTCAGTTACCAAACCTCTGACTTGGTATTTATATGGCTTGTTCAGATAATTTCCTGGCAAATGGTGATCCCCAGAATGTTAAAAATGTGGGACTTGGCAATGAATATCAAGGGAAAATAATCACCAGTAGATTAGGTTATTGGAAATGATCACTGTCTGGCAAACTTGCCACATGACTGTTGTTTGCCACTTGTCAGTTTATGCCTGAATATGGCCTAATTCTTAGTACATGAACCATTATTAGCATTAGATCAGTAGCTCTCAACCTTTTTCTTTCCACTCACATACCACATCAAGCAATCCCTTACTAATCAAAGAACACTTATGGCATAGGGAATACTTAAAGTATGTAAAATACTTTAAGTGGTATGTGTGTGGAAAGAAAAAAGTTGAGAACCATTGCTTTGGATTGAAGATAATTACAATGTTTTTAAAAATTTAGAAAAGTACCTACATAAGGAAGGCTTAGAGGGATATAGTCAACTTTGTCAGTTTGGATGAGTTGGGCTGTTTCCTTGCAGAACAACTTGAGGACTACCAATTTATTTGTTTATGAGTTAGAGATAATTTGATAGTTGTACAGTGAATGATCAGTGAACATCCCCACTTCTGATCATGAGGTCGAAGGTGTTGGTGAAGTAGCTAAAGATGGTTGAATCGAGAAAAATGACCTGAAGAATTCCTGCAGTGATGTTCTGGGACGGGAATGATTTTCACTTATCCAATTTAAGATTCTAACCATTGGAGTATTTTATGTTTGATGGTCACAGATTTTATATTTACCAGGGCTTCTTGGTGCCGCAGTCAGATCAAGGGCAATCACCCTTGAAAACAAAAATCACAGAAACTAGTACTGTTTTATAACATATTATATTTTGTTGGTATTTCATGTTAGATACAAGGTTCCAATGAGAAAACAAGTGTGGCCTCCATTCCCATTAAATATCAATATCACACAATGTATGCAGTATGGGTAAAGCAATCAGTTAGTACTCCACCAAATTAATGGGGTATTTTAAAATTTAGACATACAGGCCCTTTCGGCCCACAAGCCTATGCACTCCAATTACACCCAATTAACCTCCAAACCTGGTGCGTTTTCAACAGTGGGAGGAAATCGGAGCACCCAGAGGAAACCAAAGCAGACATGTGGAGGATGCATAAACTCCTTGCAGAAAGTGCTGGATTTGAACCCTGTTGTTGTAGCGTGGTGTTGCACTAACCATTATGCTAATTGTGCCGCCATTGCACCCATCAGTCCTGATCCAAAGTGACAGATGATCATTTTAAACCAAAGATGTGGAGCTCAAATTAAATGGAGAACTTCCTGATTATAACCATATAACAATTACAGCACGAAAACAGACCAATTTGGCCCTTCTAGTCTGCACTGATCCAAGTACCCTCCTCTAATCCCACTTACCAGCACTCTGGCCATATCCCTCCATCCCCCTCCCATCCATATACTTATCCAACTCTCTCTTAAATGACAAAATTGACCCTGCCTCCACCACCTTTCCCGGAAGCCCATTCCACACAGTAACCACTCTCTGAGTTCCCCCTCATGTTACTCCTAAACTTTTGCCCATCAACTCTCAACCCATGACCTATTGTATCCATCTCTCCTACTCTCAATGAGAAAAGCCTTTCCACATCAACTCTATCTATCCCTCTCATAGTCTTAAACACCTCTATCAAATCCCCTCTCAGCCTTCTACATTCCAAGGAATAAAGACTTAATTTGCTCAATCTCTCCTTGTATTCCAGATGCTGAAACCCAAGGTAACTCAGGGACACCCAGAGTAACTCAACAGATGAATAAAAATGAAAGAGATGGCCTTTTGCTGCTAAGTTGAAAGTAAAGGTAAAGGTCAAGGTTCCATTACTGTCACGTAATACTACATTTAGAATATAACATCTCTGAGACTCTTTAACTTTTGTCTGCCGTAAGGGAGACTGAGAATTAAGATCCTATGAGAGACAGCACTTCAACATAAAGGGGAGGTATTCCCAAATACTAGAGATATTTGGTAGTTTGAGTAACATGAAGATCTGTTTACAGGGAATTGGCTGTATGCCTTCACTGCTCCTGTTTATGCAACAGACCCTAGAAATTTCTCCTCCCCAAAAAAACACTGTACGTCCACATCCTCTAATATTTTTCATGTTTTCTTCTTTTCGATTTTATTTTCCACTTTGGGCTTTCCTTACATTGATTCTCTGCAGCTTGTGCCAAGATTAAAAGAAACAAACCGCCTGTTTACTTAAAACCAAATACCAACTGTCAAGACAGACCAAACCTAGCAATCAGAGTAATTTAGTGAATCATTAATCTCTCTGGCTCATATTCGTTTAATACATCAGAATAAATATTAACATTATCTCATTGTCAAGTAGTTGGTGGGACTTCCAAAAAAAAGACAGTTCTGCATTAAATTTTTCTAACATTTGTGGGTTAAATTCAATACAATAATTGCATGGATTTTAAAGTGTCACTAACCCCCTGTCTGCTTTCAATGCAGATAATAATCCAATTTCACAAGGCTTGGGTATAACTCAGTGCCAATCATACTACTGAATGACTGCAAATCTTGGCAAGGCAACATGTCATAAGTGGCTTTAATTACTTTAAAATGGCCTGTATGATCCACAGTCAGCTTGCACCTCTTAAAGGTACACCATAGGCCCAGGAGTTGGCAAGTTTCAGTGGATTCATCCTTACTGAAATACTACTGTTCCTCACTTAAGTTCAGGTGATATGGCCTCCAACTGATAGTCATTTGACCTAATCCCCTTCCCTGCTGCTGCTGAGCTTCCAGATGAGAGTTCCCCCCACCCCCCCCCCCCCCCATGTCTGAAACCACCCGGACTGCTTTCAAAAAGTTAAAGTAATGTAAAATTCCTAGCAGCTGGCACACATTCCCCATAAACTTCAGGAATTTTGAGGTGTTATAGAAAGCACCCAACACACAGCAATAGCAATATAAATCAGAATCAGTATTTATTATCATGAACTTCAATGTTTTCCAGCAGCGTCACAGTGCAAACATTCATATTATAACCATCTTACAACATTACTGTAAAAAATAAAAATAATATTGCACGAAAAGTAAGGCAGTGTCTGGTTCATTGATTATTCAGGAATCTGATGGTAGCAGGGAAGAAGCTGTCATTGTGCTGCTGAGAGTTTGTCTTTAGGGTCCTATATCCTTTCCCCAATGGTAGCAAAGTGAAGAGGACATGTCCTGGGTGGTGGGGATCTTTGGGGATGGAGTCTGCTTTTTTTAAAAAAACACATCCTCATGTAGACGTCCTCGATGGAGTGAAGTCTGATGCTTGTGATGTTGCAGGCCAAGTTAACAACCTTCTGGAGTTTATTCTTGGTGCCTCCATGCCAGGCAGTGATGCAATCAACCAGAATGCTCTCCACGGTACACCTGTAGAAGTTTGAGAGCCTTTGGTGACATACCAAATCTCCTCAGACACATCATGAAGTGAGCCTTCTTTGTGATTGCATCAAAATGATGGCACCAGGAGAGACCCTCGGAGATGTTTACACCAAGAATTTGAAGTTCTTAACCTTGTCCACTACTGAGCCCTTGATGAGGAATGGGTCACGTTCCCCTGATTTCCTCCTGAAGTCCACAATCACCTCCTTGGATTTGTTGACTTTGAGCGCAAGGTTGTTGTCAATACACCATTTAATGAATTGATCTATCTTCCTCTTATATGTTTTCTCATTGCCATTTGTGATTCTCCTGACAACTGTGATGTCATTGCCAAACTTGTAGATGGCATTGGAATTGTGCCTGGTCATACAGTAATGGGCGTATAATGAGTAGAACAATGGGCTAAGCATACATCCTTGGGGTGTCGCCTGTGTTGATGATCAAGAAGGAAGAGACTTTGAAAGACCACATTCAGTACGAATTGGAAACAATGAAAAAGTCAAGGATCCAGTTGCAGAGCTGGGTACAGAGTCCCAGAGTTTATAGCTTCAGCACAGGGGGAATAATGGTATTGAAGGGTGAGGTGTAGTTGATAAAGAGCAACCGTATGTATGAATTGCTGTTTTCAAGGTGATCCAGAGCTGAGGGGAGAGCCAGCAATATTGCATCTGGTTGGTGCAGATTTTCAGATCCCTGGCAGGTACCCCACCAAGGCCTGATGCCTTGTGAGGGTTCATCCTCTTGAATGATGATCTGACGTAGCCCTGAGAGACAGAAATCACAGGGTCCTCAGCCTTTTTCATCAATGAGAAACCTTCTTGAAAATCGGTTGTTTTTTGTCAAGGCACTGATTTGGGGATTGGGTAGCTTCCTTCCCACCTGTTCAGCTGTGATTAAGTGATGCTGTTCAAATAACAGTGCTGGTCTTAAATCCAGGTTGCATGTGGATTAACATCATGATCTACCTCTTCAGCATAGGCTAAATTTAGGCATGAACTGATGTGGCGTAACATTCGTGTAGCAAAGGTGTCAGATAATGATCATCTCCAATAACATAATCTAATTATCTACCCTTGATATTCAGTGTACCATCATTGCCAAGTCGCACATCATTAACATTCTGGGGAATCACCATTTGCCAGGAAGCTATGTGAACAAGCCATTACAATGATGACAAGACCAAGTCAGAGGGTGGGTATCCTGTGGGTGTAGTCTTTCCAGCAAGTAGTGTATGGGTCATTATTAGCTTTAGATGGAAGACAATTACAATGTTTTTTTTAAAGCTCCTGGATAGGAAAGGCTGAGAGGGATATAGGCAACTGCTGCTATGAAGGCTGATAAATCCCATCTACCAGTTTACTAGAACCGACTCACTATTTTATTTTAATATTGTATTAAAATTTTTTGTCCATACATGTAATCATAGCAAAATACACGTGACAATAACCAAATGTTAATGTCAGTTCTATTATACATGATGGTATAAAACCCCCAA
Source organism: Narcine bancroftii (assembly GCF_036971445.1). Classification (NCBI taxonomy): domain Eukaryota; kingdom Metazoa; phylum Chordata; class Chondrichthyes; order Torpediniformes; family Narcinidae; genus Narcine; species Narcine bancroftii. Next base: position 168,973,358 of record NC_091472.1, on the reverse strand, counting down.
ATCCCTCCCCCTGCAAAAAAATCCCCAAGAAAGAAGTAATAAGAAAAAAAAAACAAGAAATATAAAGCAAAAGCAAAGAAACCTGATTGCCAAGAAAACACCACCCACCACACGCTTCTAACTATTTACATTTTTAAATCCTTCCAAGAAGGTTAATGAGATTCTCAAAGTTTCGGGAAAATATCTATAAATTAATTCCAACCATTTGTAAATACGGACACAAAATTTTCAAAAATACATCATATTTGCTTCCTAAATTATAAGTAGTCCAAATTTCAACTTAGTGCTATAGATTTTCTTCCTACTGCTAACTCAATCTTTACAAATTCTTTTTGATATATAGTTAATTTCAATTCTGGTCTTTTCCTAGAATATTACCTAATAAAAACAACATTGGATTTTGTGGAAATTTAATTCCTGTAACCCGTTCTAAAAAAGTTCCCACGTTTATCCAGAAGGGTCAAACTTTCAGACAGGACCAAGTAGAATGCAAAAAAAAAGTCCCCATCTCCTGACTACATCTATAATATTGATCTGATAAATTTTGACATTTAAGAAACATTTGGATAGGTTTGGATAGGAGAGGTTTGGATGGTTGGGGTGCAGGTCAGTGGAAAATTACAAACTGTTTCATTTAATTTGGAAAAAATATCTGTGACTATTTAGTTTATTCAGTACATTTTTGTTGAAATTATATTAACAAGTAATCATTCAACAAGCCCAATTAGATGAGCATTTGAAATTGTGAGTGTTACAACCTATACACCATTTAATTCTTACTGGAATCCCACAACCTATTAGACAGAGATGCTGCATTTGAGTTGCCTCCAGACAGTAGACATTTTAGAATTAGTACTATTTTTATTCCATTTTTCTACCTTTCTCTCTCCTATTTATCTGACATGCTGATTTGGTCTTCTTCTTAGGCTGTGCATTAGAAATGAGGGATGACTTGCCTCTGCAGAGTGGAGTACGGGTTCTTTTTATGCAAGTTGACCTTTGCCCACTACCACTTGACATAGGCTGGGCAAGATCTTATCCTAACGGAAAGAGGGTTCAAGATCAAACAGGCACACAGATTATCCCCAATGGCATTGTACAGAAAGTTCAAAATTATGTTAACATGGCGTTGGCCACACTTCAAACCATATGGGTTTTTTTTTGGAGCAGGCCATTTATTGTACTTGAAGTTGGAGCAGGTATGGTAATAATGAAATAGGTTGGTGTGCAATGAGCAGGTAAATGCTGATTGCTAAATGCTTAAAGCTTTTGCAGGCTCAGAAATAAAATAGGAACTTGTTTTTATTTAGTGTTTCATCATATTCTCAAAAACATTCCAGAGTACTGTGCAGCCAGATTATTACTTCTCAGTGAGAAGGTTTCACAAGGAGCAAAGCAATGAATATACACTTAATCTAGTGTGGATTGAGAAATGTGGGACAAGTACAATGGAAACTTCCTATTCTTTCTTCAACTAGTTTTAACAGAAGCTTTAGTAGAATGATGTTGAATCAGTTTAATGAGTTATTTGGAAGTCATGCCTTCAAGCATCTCAGCAGGCTTGGTTGTACATCTGTGTTGGACTACATCTCTGCATACATCCACTATGGCACTCAAGATGAAATCCCCTGCTTCTAACTTTAACTTGAGCTTCATATTAAAGATGAGATTTGTATGAGGTTGAGGGGTGGAAAAATCAGAGGGAAGCTGAGGATTCAGAAGAACTGTAGCCAAACAGAAACTGCTAGAGGAACTCATCGAGTTGAGCAGCATCAGTGGGAGGAAAAGAATGATCAACATTTTGGGCCAAAAGCCTTAATCAAAACTGAACATCAAATACAGAGCTTGGATAGGGTTCCTTGCCTTCACTTTTCACCCCACCAGCCTCCACATTCAGCACATCAACCAACCATTTTCTTTCTCCCACTGATGCTACTCGGCCTATTGAGTTCCACCAGCAGATTGTATTCAGCTTCAGATTCCAGCAGCGACAGTCTCCTGATGTCTCGAGTTCTATTTTAAGCTTATTTGTCACAAAATAACTATCACAATGAGAAGGGTTCTTTTGCAAGCAAGCTGACAAGTTATCTCTAATATTCAGATGACCTATAAAGAGCACAATTTTACAGAGTATAGGTTTGCAATTAAAAAGAAGATCAATTTGCACAAAGGCCAGTTTTAAAATTAAACCAGGAAGAGAGAAACATATCCATTAACTCTCTGGGTCGTGTTCTAATTCTGCAGTTCAGTTCCATTCAAGTCTCCTGAAAAATTAAGATAAAAATGAAGGAAATACATCCTTCTACATACTCTGTGGTTCCCAACCAAGTTTAATAACTGTTGTGTCCTATGTAAACAAGAGTGAAGAACAATGGAATGCCAAGATCTCTTAAAAAAATTTGAGGAATGAAATGGAGAAATTGTGAGAGACTGCAGGAGAGGGATCTGGGGTTCCAAATGCATAGTTTTCAAAATGCTGGCTTGCAGATCCAGCAGGTAATTTGGAAAACTAGCCCAATTTTATTATTTACTTGAAAAGGGAATTGAATACAAAAGCAGGGAAGCTTTGTTTCATTTATATAGGGCATTGTCAGGACCGCATATGGAATTTTGTGAACAATGAAGATTTTGTTATTTAGGAAAGACTGTTCATGTGTTGGGAGTAGGTCAGAGAATGTTTACTGGATCAGCACCTGGAATGGGCAGATTGTCCTTCAAAGAAAGGCTCGACAGAGTCGTCTAATTACTACCAGAGTTTTGAAGAGGGGTGACTTTTTTTAATGTATAAGATCTTGAAGGGGGACTTGTGAAAGGATCACCCAATTAAGGATAAATTATTTTTCTCTTAGTGTCAGAAGTATTTGGAACTCTCTTCCATAGCGAGCAGGTTTGCTCCCCTCACCACTGATTCAAGTTGGAGACTTTCTGGCAGAATTGAAAAGGGGACAAAAGCAGCTTCAAAAACTGTAAAAAAAAGTTATCTGGTCAATGAGCTGATGGGAGCATTTAGAGAGTGAGAAGAATGTAAAAGAATGTGGGAGTTGCAAATATAGAATAGGAGGACAAACACAGCAGGACATGATCTCAACCCCCAGAAAGAAAATCAGTTAACAAAAAAGCTGAGCTAATCTTACAGATGGATGGTTGAAACAGATTATACCTGAAACTGCTACAATCAATGTGCTCTCACAGAAAGCAAGGTGTTGATTCTAAAGCTTGCATTAGGTGTCACTGTGACAGTGTGGAAGGCCACGAACCAATAGGTTAGTTTGGGAATGGGATGGAGAATTACATGGCAGATCACAGGAAGCTCAGGGTCTCCCTGCAGCCTTAGCACAACTGTTCAGCAAAGCAAGAATCTAATATGTATTTGGTTTTTCCAATGCAGAGGAGACCACAGTGTAACAATTGATTGCAGCATATTAGGTTGGTAGAAGTGCAATCAAATTGTCTGAATGAAGAAAAATTTTTGGCAGTGACCTTGGTTTAATTGCATACTATCGAATACTGGCATGAAATATGTTGTGTTTTTATGAACAATCGAAACCTCAGTCTATATTAGGGGTGACCAAACCTGCTTAACATAAGAGCTGCATACCATAAACTTCAGATATTTAAGAGCTGTAGCAATCACATGATCACAAGCCACACCCACGAACACTATCGTTAGCCCCTTTCAGATGGCCATAATACCCGAATATAAAGCCACCTAAAATACCCGAATGCAGCTGTCGGGAGGTCACCTGAAAGTGGAGAACCCGTCCCCGAGGTGTACTTACTCAACCCAGCTCAGGGAGGTATATTCTCCGCTTCTGAGCATTCTCCCTAGGCACCTGAAAGCAACAGCCTGAAAGTGATTAGCTGCTTTCAGGTGCCTAGCAGGGGCTGAGATGATGACAATCAGCTGGTGACCCAGCTCCCCGCGCCTGACAGCCCTCCTCCCCGCTGCCCCAACTCCCCACTGCCTGACAGCCTCCCAGGGCTGGGGTGGCCAGCGCAGGACTAGGGGGCTGGGGTGGCCAGCGCAGGACTACGGGGCTGGGGTGACCGGCATGGGAGGTTGCCCATCTTGGTACAGTTTTGTTGGGGAAAGTATTTTCCAATCTTTGGCTTGCAAATTATCCATTTGCAAAATCTACACACTAAATGTTCCCCCTAGGCACCTGAAAGCAGCAAGGCAAAGCCAGCTAGCAGCTTTCAGGTGCCTAGCAGTGGGCAGGCTGTTGACAGTCAGCTGACAACCCACAGACAGCCACCCTCCCCGTGAGCCACACATTACATGTCAAAGAGTCACATGTGGCTCACGAGCCACAGTTTGGACACTCCTGGTCTATATTTTCCAGCAAGTAATGTATTGGAAACAAGAAAATAGCTGGAGTGAAATGGGGTGAAGCTAGCTATTTCTATAAATTTGTACAGAAATCTGAATCCTTTGAATCAATTTAGTTTGGGGCATTTTGTGCTCTCCTACAAAAATAAGTATGGAGGTAACAGAATGATAAATTACAAAACTGGAAATCCAAAGACATTCGTTAATGATTCAGAGACAAGGGTTCAAATTCCAGCTGCTGGTAACTTTAATTTAAGTTAATAAATGAATGCTGAAATACATTAAAAAAAAGCATTAGCCATGTTCGTAAGGTTAAGTTGCATCTGCTCTCCAAATGCCCCATTGTGTCAAAGACAACAAATGATTAAATACTGGCCTCATCAGCACATCCCATAAAATATACTAAAAATATTGATTATTCTAAAGTTTTTGTCATCTGAAACATTTTAAAAATAATGTGGTTCATTAATCTTGTAAGATTTCGGAGGAGTCACGTGATGGAGTACTGGCCGGTCAGGGAATTCCAGCCCTCTCCCGAAAAGTTTAAAAAAAATGCACAAAACACAAAGGTACAAGATTAAAATTTACACAAAGTAAAAATAAAGGTGAGAAGAAAATGGCAGCGAAGAGAGAAAAGTTGAAAACAACAGGAAGAAGAGAAGAAGAAAGAACGTCGGAAGAAGGTGAAGGCCTTACCTGTCCGAGGAGGCCCGCCGCGGAGAGAGAAGCCCGCTCCCTCAGGTCAGTGGAAGTCCCGGGCTCGGGACTACAAAAATGGCTCACAGAGCCGAGTAAAAGTGCGCAACCGCGCATGAAAAAAAACACACTGACGGGAGGGGGGGGAACAGCTGCGGAGTCGATCTCCACAGCTGAGAGAGACACCTGCAACACAGCAGCAGGTGCAGAACACAGACAATAACGACAACTAGAAAGAAGAGGGTAAAAAGAAAACAAGGAAACAACAGATGGTCAACCCAGAGGAAGAAGAAGAAGAACAGAAAGAAATGGAAGAAGAAGAGAAAGGCAAGACAATGGATATATCTTTTTTTAAAGAATATATGGAATCAGCGAAAGAATGGCAATTACAAGAATTTAATGAGATAGAAAGAAGAATTAAGAATGCAGAAGAAAAAATGAATAAAATAGAAATGGTCATGTCAGAGATAGGAAAAAGAGTGGAAAATATGGAAAAACGAGAAATAATTGTAGAAATGGAAGTAGAGGACTTAAAAGAGAAATTAGAAGAATCTAATAAAAAAGTTAGAGGCACATGAGCTGTTAGCTCAGAAGATAGATATAATAGAAAACTATAATAGAAGAAATAATATAAAGATAGTGGGCTTTAAGGAAGATGAAGAAGGCAAGAATATGAGAGAATTTATAAAAGATTGGATCCCCATGGTCCTAGGAAGACCAGAATTACAGGAAGAAATGGAAATAGAGAGGGCACATAGAACTTTAGCCCTGAAACCACAACTGCAGCAAAAACCAAGATCCATTTTAGTAAAATTCTTAAGATATACAACAAAAGAAAATATATTGGAGAAAGCAATGAAGAAAATAAGAGAAGACAAAAAGCCACTGGAATATAAAGGTCAAAATTTTTTTTTCTATCCAGACATAAGTTTTGAACTCCTGAAGAAGAGGAAGGAGTTCAATACAGCAAAAAAGATCTCATGGAAAAAAGGATATAAATTTATGTTAAAGTACCCAGCGGTACTTAAAATAGTTATTCCAGGGCAACAAAACAGACTATTCTCGGATCCAGAGGAAGCAAGAAAATTTGCAGAACAACTACAAAACAAGCAGAGAGATGAAGACATGTAATGAGAGTAAAAATGACCACGAACTATATGTATGTGTATATAGGGGTAATGTGTATGTATGTGTGTGTATACATGAATGTATCCATATTTAGAGGAAAATATATAGAGTTTAGATAAGAATTAATAAGGGAGGGAAAGGGAATAGAGGGAATAAGGAGGGAATTAAAAGAGAGACCTTTGTTTCGTATGAAAATTGGAATCTTTTCCGGAGGTGGGGAGGAGTTACGGTCACTACAAAATCAGTTGCCGTTTGCGAGTGAATTTGCAAATCCAAATGGAGAGGGGAGATGTGGTTGCCCGACAAGGGATAAAGGGCAACTCAGGAGGGGGAGGGGAGAATGGGGTTAAAGAAGTTTTAAATAGGAGAATAAGGAAAATGTTTGATGTTTTAGAAATGTTGTCTTATAAAGTGTTCAAAACAAGAAAGCAGAAATGGATAAGAAGGAAAGGTGATGATGGAGAAACAGAAAGGGAAGATAAACAAAGTATGAAATGGCTACGCTGAACTATATGACTTTAAATATTAATGGAATACATAACCAAATCAAAAGGAAGAAACTGCTAAATTTACTGAAAAAAGAAAAAAATTGATATAGCATTTGTGCAAGAAACACATTTAACTGAATTGGAGCACAAGAAATTAAAGAGATATTGGGTAGGACATGTAACAGCAGCGTCGTATAATTCAAAAGCAAGAGGAGTAGCTATATTAATTAGAAAAAATGTGCTAATTAAAATAGAAGAGGAAATAATAGATCCAGCAGGGAGATATGTAATGATAAAATGTCAGATATATTCGGAGTTTTGGAATCTACTCAATGTATATTCACCTAACGAAGAAGATCAAAAGTTTATGCAAGATATTTTTTTGAAGATAGCAAATACGCAAGGGAACATATTAATAGGAGGGGATTTCAACCTTAATTTGGATTCAAATATGGACAAAACTGGGAAAAAATTAACAGAAAGA